>NW_009695729.1:0-9784 GCF_000703405.1 Apaloderma vittatum | reverse complement strand
ACTGGGTGATCTCTAGAGGTCCCTTCCACCCTGATTCTGAGGCTCCAAAGAAACCTTCCTGGGGCCTTTCTGTATGTGAAGGGTGCTTGTAAGAAAGATACATTAAGACTTTTTACCAGGGCCTGTGGTGAGAGGACACGGGGCAGCGGTTTAAGAGAGAAAATAGGTTTAGATGGAATGCTCCATCCCGAGTTCCCCTCTCCTCTGAGACCCCCTGTGGGAGGAAAGTAAAATGCCCCTGTGCTTACCCTATTTCACATGTGCATCTGTGGAGCTTAAGAAATGTGTTGCGTGTTTGTGCGCTTGGGGCCCTGAACGTTCATGTAGGTTGTGCACCTCACAGGCCTCTACAGCTGATAATTAATCTTGCAGTCCATTTATTTTAGTGTCAGAGACCCAGAGCCAGAGGTGGAAAGCCTTTTGGTCTTTAAGAGCTACTTCCTTCTCTGAGTCCTGTTCGAGTAAAGAAACTCCATCGTTTTCCAGTTATCGCTGGAGGGGATTATTTGGATTGCATTTTGCTGCTCTGTTCTCAACTTACTGGTTTGCAGTCAATTTCTGCTTGAAACTTAAAATTTCGTTGACTTCCAAAGATCTCTTTTTCTCCTTTCCCTATGTCTTTTTCCAACAGCCTCTTGAACTTACACGAAAAATCCTCCGAGATAAACTGAAAAAGAAGAATTCTGGTCAGCCCATTCCAGTATTTCCATCCTGGGTATATGAGAGACCTGCGCTTATTGGTGATTTCTTAATTGGCACCGGTTTAAGCACTGACACAACAGTACCTATAGGTATGTCATATGCAGGGAAAATGACATGAACTTTTTTGTTTTTGCCACTCAGATTCTGCAACACTCGGCGTGAAAGCAAAATTTGGCTCATTGCAGTCTGCACATGAAGAGTGGAGTTAAAAGAAAAAAATAACCTTAAAGCTATGTAGTTCTCGGTGTTTCTCCTATGCTGAATTCCAGCCCTGCTGTTGATCCATGGGATCTAATCTATTTTGAGTTTCCCAGTCCTTTTTCTCTCTTGAGTCACAGCCTTCATAAAAGCTTTCTGTAGGAGTATCCCATCTGTATTGTCAGCTGAAAAATCTGTAGTTGCACCTGACAAGGGAGTATTCATCATTCCACCCAGCTTAATACTGGAAAGCTCCAGTAAGGCTAGACCAGCCCCCCTGATTTACTGTCGCTCTCCTTGCAGGAGCAGTAAGGGACTAATCTGCCCGTTGTGTTCTAGCTTTAGGCTGAACTGTACTTAGTTCTCATGCAGTCTTCATAAATTAAGTACTTTTTTTTTGGAATAGAACAGCTGAATTGGAAACTGGGGTTTCCATTCCCTAGAACTGTGGAGGCTCCTAGAAGAAACTTGTAGCTTCTTCTTGGTGTTTATTTGGGCTGTGCGGACATGAAAGCTGTAGGCTCATTCCTGGAGATGCTCTTCAACAGCTTGTACACCAGTGCGTTTCTGCTGGGGCCTCTTGGGGTGTGCTGTGAGAGTATCTTCCTAGCAAGCTCAGAACCCTGTGTTCTCTGACGTACAATCCTGCAGATGGAGAGGGTTGTTGCCTCGTTTCATGAAATCAGCTTTGCTGTAGTGAGTGGTGTAACCACTCTGTTCCCTGATCTTATGATGCGCGTGGATTCTATTTTGGGTTGAGTCCTTTGTGATGCTTTACAGCTGGTTTGCAGTTGACTGCGCCCTTCAGAGACCCTATGGTTTGCAGTTCACCTGCAGCTTTTGCTGCACTGGCGTTTCTTTGCATCCACATTTGAACTATTTCCGTGATAATTTAATATTTTGGTGGAAGGGAGGTAGGGGGAATTGTTGACAAGATTGGAGCTCCTTGGATGCGGTATAACCCAGCCCTTTTGAGTGGCAGGATCAGGAGCACAAACTGTGGGCGATGTTCTTTTGGCCACAGATGCCCTGTTTACTTGGTTTGCCGTGGGTGTAAATGAGCAAAGGATTCTGGTCCCTTGGAAAGCAAAATAGGCGCTTTTGGAGTTGACCCTAACTTTGATTTCTCTGTATCTTGATTCAACTTTGTGTGATCTTTTTTGTTCTGTTTGAGCGGTAGCATGTTTTCCTTTCAAGCTTCAGGTACTAGGTTGAAATGATATGTTCTAATTGTGGTTTGTTGTTGGGTTTGGGGTTTTTTTGTCTTCTCTTTGAAAACAGGTACTTTGCCGTTAGCCTCCCAAGAATCCATGATTGTGGAAGACTTACTCTACGTTCTCATTGGTGTGGATGGAAGATATATCACAGCACAGCCTCTCGTAGGCAGGCAGAACCGAGGGTTTTCAGTTGATCCAAACTTGGACTTGTCCATCAAAGAGCTGGTAACCAGGATTCTTCCTGTAGCAGCAAGTTACTCTGCTGTCACCAGGTATCAAGCTGACTTTTGTCGGAGGAAGATGCTCTCCTTTAAGCATCAGGTTGTAGACTAGAGAATCTGTCATTGTGCATGTGTACCTTCCAAGCTTAATTTATGAGCATATGAAATAACTATTTCTTTGAATTGGTTTTTGCTGGGTTTCTCCTCTGTGCTGCCAGTTCACTTCCTCGTTTGTCTCACCTTTGCTTTATCCAGACTTGATCTCAGTATGTTTGGACAAAGTACAAATATCATAGAATCACACAGAATCCTAGAATGGCCTAAGCTGGAAGGGACCTTAGAGGTCATTTTAATCCAGCCTCCCTGCCGCCAGGGACGCCACCTCTCAACTAGATCAGGCAACACATGGGGACCGAACGGGAATTTAGGATATGTGTGCTTATTCTGGCTTGTCTCTTCCCGCTCTGCTGTGAATTTCTCCGTATTTTCTGGTTTTTTTGCTTTCGTCTGGGCATCCAGGACTGAGGCAACTTTTGTGTGCTTCTGAGCAGGAGTACCTACTGCCACCTAGTTTGTAGTAGCTACCTTAGGTGTAATTGTTGAGAGGTCTTAACATGAGGTACGCCTCCCTAACAGCAGGTGTTTGTTAGTGCAGAGGTCTGCATTTGAATCAAAGTCCCTAAAAGATCAGCAAAGAGGAAGAAGCATTTTTAAGATGTGATTCATCCAGTCTTTTACCTGTCTCCTTCTGGATGATGTGACTTGTGTTCAGGAGCATCCCTCTGTCTCCACTGACGCGTGTGGAGCCACCTTAATCCGGTCAGATGAATCCCTGCTGTGACATGTGATGTCAGAAGCTATCAACAGTGCTTTCCCCACATGTCTGGGTGCACATTGCTTCTAACCCTAACCCTGTCCTCTAATCCGGTGCTTGCTCACTTTGAAAATCCCAGCTCTCGCTTTTTACGCAGTGGTTTTGCAGGTGGTTCTAGTTCCCCTATGATCTGAGGAGAAACGTCTTCTCACAGCTCTCCATCCTAGGAGATGTGGTGGGAAATAGGCAGGGGGACACGGAGCCTGAAACTCCAGCTGAAGGCTGGTGTGCTTTCCAACACGTGATCTACTCATGTGCTTGTGCAGTGTCCTCAAGGTAATATTCCTGAAAATGACAGAGGATGCCTTGCCTGAAAGCGTTTCCATTTTGCTTTTCTTTTTTTTTTTTTTCTTTTTTTAGATTTATAGAGGAGAAGTCTTCCTTTGAGTATGGACAGGTAAATCATGCTCTGGCTGCAGCTATGCGGACTCTAATCAAGGAATACATGATACTGATTACCCAACTGGAACATCTTCAGAGACAGGGACTTCTGTCACTGCAGAAACTCTGGTTTTATATCCAGCCCACAATGAGGACCCTAGAGATTCTTGCTTCACTTGGTGAGTTTCAGAAACGCAGTCATTACATTTTGACAGGTGTGTGACAGTGGCTTCTGAAAACCGCACAGAGTAAGAATACAGGCAAGGCATGTGTCATTTTAATTTGATGTTATACTGAGGGAGAAAGCCAGGGGGGATTGTACTTGTCAGACACCGCTCTCTTTTTGGGAGCGGTGGGCTCTGGGGCCGAATCTGTCCTTCAGAGCTGTTGTGAGGGAAGTTCATGCATTTTACCTTCACAAACCATGTCCTTTGGGTCAGTTGTTCCCACTGCTGCTGTCTCTCCTCAGCTTTTTTCCAAATGCCTGTCCAGCTGTGTGCGGATCTATAACCCCAAACTAATTCAACCAGAAGGAACCTCTGGTAGTTTTTAGTCCAGCCCTTTGCTCACAGCTACAGTGGGTTGCTCAGGGCCATGTCCAGATGAGTCTGGACAGTTGCCAGCAGTGGAGATCCCCCACCACTCTGGGCTGTTTCCAGTGACTTCACCAGCCTTGTTGTGAACTTCTCTTTCTTTATCTCCAACTGGAATTACCCTTCTTGTAACTTCTGCCCTTTTGATATCGTCACTGCCCTCCTCAAAGAGGAGCCTCATACCATTTGCAGAACCAGATGTTGGGTGGTTGGAATGATGTTCCACAACCCCCAGCTTCACTTTCTCTTCTCTTGACTAAAAAGCCCAGCTTCCCGAGGCTCTCCTTGTTTGTGCTGGGCATCAGGCCCCCACCATCTTAATAATTCACGGTGGTCATCTAATCAACCGCTAACTTCATTACGTTGAACAGAAGAGCAATTAATTTGTGTCAGCTTTGTGTCTTACATCCGTATTTTTCAATTTCAGCTACTTCTGTGGATAAAGGTGAGTGTATGGGAGGCTCCACCCTGAGCTTACTCCACGACAAGACTTTCAATTACACGGGGGACAGCCAGGCCCAGGAGCTGTGCCTGTATTTAACCAAGGCAGCCAGCGTGCCTTATTTTGAAATTCTGGAAAAGTGGATATATCGAGGCATCATCAACGATCCGTACAGGTAAAGACCAGTTAAGGAATGAAAAGGAAATGCATACATTAAGAAATACTGCTTGGGTCTTTGGCTTCTACTTTTTTTTTTTTTAGTGCACCTGTCCATCTGCTCTGTAGAGTCTTGTTTTATTTTTCCAAATTCAGGGAAATTACATGCCAGAGGTAATAACACAACAGTTCAAATATACATTCCACTCAAATTCTACCTTACCGTGCCTGTCCCCCTTTAAATATTGTCCTTTTGCATCCTCATCCTCTTCATGACAGAGAACTCGGTGAATCCGTGTTAAATGCAGTCCACTGACATTCTAATCTGATGTGAGCCAGCAGCACCCTCTGAAGTTTCTCGAAGCATTTAGCTGTGTATAATAGTTTATACAACATTTCTCTTTCCCACATTTTCAGAATGCTGAGAGGAGCAAAACTCCAGCTAAAATTAATGCCTTCCTGATGGTGAGAAGGCAGAAAAAGGCCAGCTTCCTGATCTCTACACTGACAGCCAAATAACGTTTAGACTTGGTTTGTGAACCCTATAAAATTCTGTTTCTGTTATCATTGGTTGCAGATTGGCAGAAACCCTCTGCATAATGCTCCTCCTCTTACTACAGCTCTTGATTGGAACATATTTTCACGAGACTTTGTTTCTGAGAGCCTATATTACCAGTTTACAGGTCAAAAAAATTAATCCTCATTGTACCACTTCCTGCTTCTAAACATCTGCTTTAACTGATCAGTGAGTTCATGGTGGAGGAACATGAGCTGCAGAAGGAGAAAATTCAAGAGGACTATAACGACAAGTATTGGGATCAAAGATACACTGTTGTTCAGCAACAAATTCCCTCATTCTTGCAGAAAATGGCTGACAAAATACTAAGCACGGGTACGTAATGTGTGGGGTTTGTGTGAGAGGAATCTTGAGATGAACATTGCCATTCTTTGTGTAAAGAGAAGGTAAATCTGCTCTGCTAGTTTACGGGGTTGTCCAGCTGAACTTCTCGGAAGACTAGAAGAACTAGATTTTAAAAATGCCACAAATCCTCTAACTAAAACAATGCATGGGAGGGAGTCTGGCGGCAAGGGGAGCTGTCTGTCTCCCAGCTTTGTTTCATGGGTACAGTTTTTTAGCAGCTAGCTAGGTGGAGCTGGACAGCTGAGGTTTGAACGTGCCTGAGTTTTTAATTTGGTGTTTAGATGAAGAGTGCAACCTGGTGGCTGCCGTTGTCCTCTCCCGTAAGTACGAAACACTCCAAAAGCTACTTCTGGGGTGTAGTCCTAGATCTTTAAAATTTCTGGCTGCCTGCAGAGATGTTTTGCCACCACTGGGGAACAAAACCATTTCTAAATCTCTCTTGAAATGTGATTCTAGGTGGCTGAGCCTTCCCAGCTGTCAATAGAACTTAGCGTAAACGTTTCAATCTTCCTCTCGAAGGGAGTCGTCTGAAAGTTTCTCTGGTGGATGTGCAGTAGGTGTGGATATGGGTCATCCTTTCTTTTTGCTTCTAGGAAAGTACTTAAATGTTGTGCGAGAATGCGGACGTGATGTTACCTGCCCTGTGGCTAAAGAGGTCATCTATACTTTAAAAGAGCGAGCATATGTGGAACAAATAGAAAAAGCATATAACTACGCTAGCAAAGTTCTTCTGGATTTCCTAATGGAGGAGAAAGAGCTGGTGGCTCACCTGAGGTTTGATTCATTTTACTAAATGCATGTTAAATAGATTGGTTCCTATAGCCTATAGCTAGTATATTCTCTCTATTTCCATTAGAAAGGTTGACGTGAAAAAATAAGATTTGGGTTTCTCCCTGATAAGAAAAAAAGTGTAAAACTGTAGAAAAGTTGGATGGGAAGGATACCTGCAGGTCTCTACTCCAATGTCCTTGGAAGGCTGTTGCCAAAACTAGGTCAGGGCAGTCCTGGCTTTGTCTAGCCCAGACCCCAAACCTGCTCTCAGGTATGGTCATCCCCCACTCTCATTGCTTGTCCCATGGCTGCACGTCCTTCCCACTCGGGAAAAGAGTTTCCTAGTATCAGCTGGTATGATCAGGAAGCGTTTAATGTAAATAGGAAACAGTTTGATATTAAGCGTCTCACCAAATATATGCCATGGTTATTGTTCCTGCAGACATAGGTGGTTGGAACAAAGTGATTGGCTCAAAGTTCCAGTGCGGGGTTTTTCTTCACAGTGTCCTTTTATAAAGTTAGTTTTAATATCCTTTATTTTGATTCTCATAACACGTTCAGCCAACAGCAAATTCTTTCTGCGAGCAAACTCCAGCTTCCTTGTGTGAATCAAGCTTTAAATTTATTACTATCTTCAGCAAACAGTAAATCCAGGAACCTTAACTATCCGGAAGACTAAGACAGCAACAAAGAGGTAGCAAATTGCAGTTGATGACTGGTTGTGAGATAGTTTGTAGTTGGCCTGAGACTTGGCACCAGAGATCCTGCTTCAGACCGGTGACACGGTGTGGAAGACAGAAGCCTGAGCTTTGTGGGACAAACCTGCCAAGTGACTTGCGCAGTAAGAGACATAAGCTGGAGCAGCAATGGCAACTGAAGTGAGCATGCCTGACAGGATTGCTTTGGGTCTGCTTTTTACTAGGTCTGGAAAAGTTGTAGCTGCACCGAAAGTGTCTGCTCCAGACCTGGGACCGCTAGAGCTTCAGCTCAGAGAGATTGTGGGCAGACCTGAAGGTCTGTACTTGAAAACCGCCAGAGAGTGTACTTTGTTTTGTGAAAGGTTATGAGAGCTGTCTGAAACCTGACGGCTGTTACCAAGAGTCTTCCCAGTCTAGCACTGTCGTCCCTCCAAGCCTTCTTTGCTTAACAGGACTGTCCAGAAGACATCAGCTTCCACGGCCCAGGTCCTCTGTCGGTCCCAGCTATCCCGATGTAGCTGCAGATCGAGGTGTTGCTCAGCTGAGGCTGATGTCTGTGACCTCCTCATCTTTAAAACAGCTCTCTGCTAGGTCATTCCGCAGCTGTCCTGCGCGCCTGCCGGGGTGCAAGTGCAAAGGCAGCTGGTTGAGGAGGAAGCTACCGAGCTGCCAGCACGTGTATGTGCTCTGAGGGCCAAAGTGGGGTGGTTGTGATCAAATCCTGGGCACTTGTGACAGATAACCACTCCTCAGTTAAGTTGGAAGTATTCACTCTCTCCACCGTCCCAGAAACGTTGGTTAGAAGGAGCCAACAACCTCGGCAGGTCTCTAATTCAACCTCCGGCTTTTGAAGTAGGATTGTTGACAGCATTTGCTCAGGTTTTTACTTGGTTTTTCTCTCTGGGGTGTGTCAGCAGTAACTGTCTTCCTCCCTTACCTGTTGTGCCCTCAGTTCCGCCGTGACACTGTCACGGCTTCCTCACGACTGGGGGATTTTTCTTGGTTCGAGAGAGTAGTGACAGTCAGGGAAACGGAGGCTGAGCATCATGCCAAAGTGACAGATCAGGAGCCTACAACTGCATTGTATTAAGGCTCTGCTGGTTCTGGTTTTGCTCTGAAAACTGCAGTTATTACACGTGATCTTTGGCCACCTGCTAAATTAATCCGCAGACTCTCCTCTAAGCTACTGCAAGCTCCTGGCCCACGGCAGTTAAATCTCCCTGGTGGCAAATGAAGATTGGAGTTTGTGTGTCCTCCTATAGCAGAAGTCAACGCAAGTACCTGGAGTAGTTAAAAAATCAGCACAGATGTTCATTCAAAGCAGTCCAAGAGTCTGCTCTGACTTGGCCGCTGCCTCTTGGATGGGCCCACATGCCGTGGAGGTTGAGGTGTTGTTCTGGGTAGCAGTATGAGCCTGCACCCCACAGTGCAATACATACTTTTTTTTTTTTTTTAATGGTGATGCGTTTTTAAAGGAAACAAAGAACAGCAGCAGCCCTGCTCTGACTGCACAAAAGCGTCCTGACAGAGGTGGAAGGAGGAGACAACATGCATGAAACACTGGTCTCCAAACGGATTATTTACGGCTGTGTGTAGTGTGTGAGCAGGAACGTTTTGTGATCAAGCCCAGCAGGCTGGCTGAATTGGTTGCTTTTGTTCCTTTAGGTTTAATATGGTCTAATTTACGCTTCAAAAAACCATAATCAATTGTACCTCCGTTTTCCTGAGCAGGTCTATAAAACACTATTTCCTGATGGATCAAGGGGACTTTTTTGTTCACTTCATGGATCTCACAGAAGAGGAGCTTAAGAAGCCTGTGGACGACATCGTAACTACAAGACTAGAGGCTCTGCTTGAATTAGCCCTGCGAATGAGCACAGCCAACACGGATCCTTTCAAGGACGATTTAAAGGTAAGAACAGGTCTAAGCAGAAGATAACTGAGTTTGAGCAGAAGACCTGCCATGGTTTGGGAAGATCTGTGGTCCTGTAAGAACCTGCAGGATGTACAGTGAAAGAAGAGAGAACTGATGGCTGTCCTTCTTCAGACCTTCTCTGGGTTAGGTCTTTTATCCAAATTAGCAACTGGAAGCACCCACACTGGGCAAGGGGCTACGTTTTCTTGCTAGTGTCCAACCATGGAGAATGTGCTTTTGTGTGGCCTCAGGAGGAGGTGGAAGCAGTAGTGAGCCTTGCATGCTTATTCTCAGCTTGGGTGCTCACAATGGAGTACAAGAAAATACCTGACTAGAAATACTGCCTGTAGATGATTGCGTACTTCACAGATGTGAAGCAGCACAGAAACTGTGCCTGGAGATTATGAGATCTGACTGGACCTTATGCAGGCCAAGGGGAAGGGAAAACTTCCTTTCATCTAATCTAAATCTACTCTCTTTCAGTTTAAAGCCGTTACCCTTTGTCCTATCACTACCTGCCCTTGTAAAAAGTTCCTCCGCTTCTTTCCTGTAGCTCCCTTTGAGCACTGGCAGGCCCCTCTGAGGTCTCCCTGCAGCCTTCTCTTCTCTAGGCTGAACAATTCCAACTTGCTCAGCTTGTCCTTGCCCTGATCTGGTGCCCCTTCTGCCCTGGTGAGACCACATCTGGAATCCT
>NW_009695728.1:489-850 GCF_000703405.1 Apaloderma vittatum | reverse complement strand
GAGGAGGTTGGAGCTACATAAAAGCGCATTATGAAAATTATAATATCGGGCCCAGAGCATGTCCGCGGAGGCAGCTCGGCAGCTTTCAGGCATTGAGCCCCTGTTCAGCTGGGCTGAGCTGTAAAATATCCATTTGAATTCGCTGTCTGAATGGAACAGCAGCAAGAACAACAAGGATCGGGGCAACAGAGCTCCCTTTATCCCCTCTGCAACTTCCCCCTGCTTGGCCATTCCTTTCCTGTTGCACCTTTTTCTCTTATGGGCAAATTCAAGGGCTTTTCTTCTTCCCTTTTCTTCTTTCTTTTCTGTGAACGGGAAGGGGGGAAGGAGTGACGGGGGGATGTGTGCGGGAAAGGCGCCG
>NW_009695728.1:0-260 GCF_000703405.1 Apaloderma vittatum | reverse complement strand
ACCCTTGCGGCGGTGCCACCGTTGAGGCTCGATGGCAAAGAGTCGCGTCGTGCTTTCGGCCCCACAAACCCAAGGAGCAGGGAACGGGGAACGACGGGGGGAGCGAGGCCTGGCTTTGGCAGATATGATCTATGGAAGCAGATGAGCCGACTTGCTATTCAAAATACTACCCATTGTGTTGGTAATGGCCCGGTTATGACTGGAATAACCCCTTTAATATTAATAGAGCCTTTTAAGGCGGCCGTTTCCTGGGCGCTGGG
>NW_009695727.1:0-5463 GCF_000703405.1 Apaloderma vittatum | reverse complement strand
TGCCTTTTGCAACCCGACTTGCCTATCCCGCATTGGCTTTCTTAGCCATCAGCGCACTTGTAGCGACTGTGGGTAGAGCCCTTCCCATATCTTCATTCGTGAAGCCTAGCTGTGATGATGATGATACTAATTACGTTTTGTGCTGTAACAGCCCGTACTAGCAATCACATGTAATATTTTGGGTTTGTCCCTGTTGTTTTCTGCTCCATTTCACTTAATATGATAAGTTATCCAGGCAAATTTTACGGTCAAACATGACATTTTGGTTCTTAAAACCAAAACAAACCAAATAAGGAAAAAAAAAAGATTACAGATTAACTGTTTGTAAAATAAAAATACCTGGCTCTTTAAGCAGCAGCTTGAATCTATTATAGCTTTCAAAATTCCTAAGAATATATGTGTACAAAGACAGGTATATGGCTATGTCTATGAAGATACATACAGAGTATCTTATTTTCAGAGACCGAGTATTTCTGGAATGACAACAAAACTAGAATGTTAAAATTACTCATACAAACTCATTATCATAATTTTAATTTAAATTATGGCCTTTTCAGCTGCAGATTCCTTCCTTCACATCATGCACCAGGTTTGCCACTCATTTGAGTCATCACTAGTTTAGGAAGCAATGTCAGCAAAAAATATTTCTACCAAAAAAAAAAAAGGTGCTTTTTGGGGGGCTTTGGTTTGTTTTTAAAACAGATCTAACTCTCTCAACTGACTCATGCTGGAGCCTGGGCCAGCGCAGAAAGCAAAGCAGGCAAGTCTGCTCTTTCTAAGGCAGCTAATCTAAATGGGCTAAACTGTGATGGCAAATCAGATCCTTAGAGTGCCAGTCACACAAACCTTTAAAAGATAAATGAAGTTTAGTAAATAATGGTAATTTCAACATTTTTTGCTTTGTGGGATCTTTAATGAAAGTAGTCATACACTATGGTCAGAACTCAGAGAGACACAGATGAACTCTTTGTGGAAAATTTGGAATTTGAGACAAAATCTTTCTATCAGTAACTACAAAGACCAGTACAGACCTGTATGCAAAAAATGAAAATGTTTTTAAAGTCAAAAAACCCACTTCACTGGGAAGTAAATCTGTTTGTATTTGTAGTAATAACATACTTAAACTATACAATTCACATCCAATAAACTCATTAGCTGAGGAGCCAATCAGGATATTAATTTTTTTCAATCCCTTTCTCACATCATCTTCACACATTCCTTGCCTCCAAAACCATAGATTAGTAAATGCTAACATACTGAATTAGAGATGGCAACTACTGTTGGAGTAAGTCTGGGTAAATAGCCGAGCGTCTTAGTAACTGAGTACTAATATAAAGTAAGAACAAAAAACCTATCTGAGAAAAGATCAAACTTGCAGAGCAGTGAACCACACAGCTTGGAAAATTGTTGCCGTGAGATCCCCCCAGAAAGCAACTAAGTGACAAGAAAATATATTTCTACTTTAGTTTCGGAACTTAGCCTACAGAAAAGCTCGAGAAAGACCGTGCTGTGCACAATGTGCTGATCCCTCCCGCTCTGCAAAAAGCGTCTTATCAATAGCTCACATTGTATTTGGGAAATAAATGCAAGGAAACGAAAACTATCATCCTGGGTAAGTTCCACTCGGACTGTGGACGTGACTAAAGTTAAGCACATTCTTCATTCGCTGCATTATGAAGAAAATTTTCATCTTCCTGCAAGAATCAGTAACCCTGACAATCAAACATAAACTCACATTTTAGATTGTAACTGTGGGCTCATCTTCACTACTGTTAAATCAATTGTACTTAACTCAATTACAATGAGGTAATTACATTAACATGAGTCAGTGCATCCACACATGGCATTTGCACGTGTGCTTAGTGAATTGCTGTTACCTCCCACATGGCACAAATACTTCACTCAATCACATTAAACAGGACACAGCTCAGGACGCTTTCACCCGTGGTTCAAGCCAACACAAAACCACGCTGCTGCCAAATGCCTCCATCCCACTTGCGCAGGGCAGATGCACTGCACAGCTGTCCTTAACCCAAGTACAGACTAACTCCTGCATGGGTTTAGCTACCCACTGCAGGGCCTCTCCTCTACCAAAATTTACTATGTCCTCATTCCTTCAGAAAGGGAACAAAAATACCCATATTTGCAATCTGTTATTATTAAACAGAAAGGCAAGGAGAAAATTAATAATAATAATAAAGAGATAAAACTTAACAAAACTGTGTGGGCTACAAAAATTTTACCGTTACCACAAACATCGTGATTCAGGGGCTCCTGCCCACATGTGCTGGCAGCCACACACGCACCCATTTCAAAGCCTCTCCTGCCTCTCCATCCCTCTGTGTCTCAGGCTACATACGTGTCGCTAATTAACCAGCTTGGGCATCTTTCCCTGGCTCTGAAGCAAGGTAGCACAGCATAATTTAACATTCATCTGGCAAAATTTTCCTTCCCCTTCTCTGCCTCATTCTCAAAAGACAGGGTGACCAGACTGCTGACCAGAGCGATGGCACAAGGTCTGTACCCTTCTGCCAGAGGCTGTGGGGAGAAAAAAAAAAAAAAGAAAGAGATGGAGAACAACATGTTGCCTCTCATACGGCACAGAGGATCACACTGCACTGCCTCAGTCTGCTCTTGACCCTGGTTATTTCTCACTAGATGCAGTCTTAAAGCCCACAAAGCAAATAATACTGCTTCAGCGAATAAGGGAGACTTTCTGCTACTGATAAGGCAGGTGTTTGCAGCAATTATGCTTAGGTGCCCCATGCTTTGATTTAAACAAGAATCTGTGCCCTGGTATCTGTGAGCACAGCTCAGCAGTTGTTCCCTCTCCTCTCTGAATCCTGACAGAAATCTCTGCACAACTTTTTAATATAATCAGCAAGCACTTGCCAAGAAACTGAATCCATAGTCAGATGTGTAAAAAGCAGACCTACCACCGGTACAGAAAAATAGCAAACTAATGCAACACATATTTTCTGTTAAAAGACTGTTTAAAGTCACTGAACACAGCATTCAGGAGCTTCTATAATGAGGTCCTGAATCTACTTCACAAAACTTGTGAATGCCTCCCCTGCTTGGATGTGGAAAATCATAACCAATAAACATGGAAATGTAGTTCTGACTGTGGATATAAAGAAAACATTCCCTAGTGTTCACGTGTATGACACAGTTAACAAATAGCAACGCTCAAACCCTATCAAAGGAAAGATAAAAATCAAACTAAAGATGGAGACCTAAGGACAAGACAAATGTAGGTTTCTTATGTATGTCTAGAGAAGCACTTCCTAAAACGCTTTTAAATAGCTTTGTCATCTACTCAATAAGGTACAAGTATACTTTATCACAAACCTACAAGCATTTTCTGCTTCCATTCTGAAAATGAATACACTTTTCTACGGAACACTGAACCTAGAATGCTAATGCCAAATACATTAATTTAAAGTTTTAAAATACAGTTACTATAAAACACTAAGTTAAGGTCAACTTCTGAACAAAAACATATATTTATACACAGATCAGAGATGTCACTTCCTAGGAATAAATAAAAGGTATCAATTATTTAAATATGTAAACACATAATTATTTAAAATGTATCACATGGTTTTCAAGGGTTTGCCCTAGGGAAATATGTTTGAAACATAGAAAACCAGAAAGGAGATAATCATTCTGTGTGGCATTTTCTTGCCTTTTTTTGACTGAGAGTGCTTTCAACTGTTCTCATTCTTTTCTGAACTGTGATAACAAATCACAACAGAAAAACAAATCATAACGAAATCTAGGGATTTTTTACAGAGAGCTGTGCTATCTTTTAATATTAAATGTCAAACATTCTGTGCAAAATCTCAAGCCCTGGCTTAAGGCTACTGCACTATTCTATAGATAAAACAGGAGATCTCCAATTTCCTTTTGCTGCCTCGGCAGTATTTTTCCCCAGACTTGTGCAGTCTCGTTTTAATCCAACAGTAGGATTCTCTGATCTTACCAGTGTCCTGTGTGGTCACAAGCTCACACAGCGGGGTCAAGAGAGAGCACGACCAGAAAACTTGTGAAAAAGGAAAACAAAATGGAGGAGGGGCACCCGCAGAAGATGAAGGAAAGCCAGCAGAAATGCCTACAGCGCACACTGCATTTTGCCCAGATCTCCCAAAGAAGTGAGGGGGAAAAAAAAAAAAAAAGCTGTTAAAGAAAAACTCTTTGTTGGTCAAGCTCCTCAGATTTCCAGGGGCAATTCTGAAATTATTCGTTTACTATAGGTTCTATCCTATCTGTAAAGAAAAGTTTCTGGTAAAATGCTGACCTAGAAATGCTAAGCTGATGGGAGAAAAAAAATAAGTTTATGAAGTTTCCTCTTTATGAAATTATAGATCTATATATTTTTGCTCATAAAAGCTAGATACCGTTTCATTTTTTAAGAGAAAGAAAATCCTGTGCTATGTAAATATCTTTAAAAGGAAATTAAATTTACATTTTATAGTTATGAGTTTTTAAAATATTACTTTCACATCTAATGTCTCATTTAAAAGTATTTTCTCGCATGCAGCTTATTCTTTCTTACAATAAATTTTCCACTTGTTTGCGACACACTCTCCCCCAACCACTGGAAAAAAAGATAAACTGCTTACTGTTAAAGTCACCATGGTAACAGCTACCTGAAATTTGGAAATCAATAATGACCCAAAAAACAACCTACAAATAACAATAAATGGTATTTTGTTCATTTAACTCAGACTCTGCTAGAATAATGGGCCAAATAATTCAATTTGTTACAATATACATGATATTGATATCCTCCTTATCCTTATTCTTAGATCTGTGTGAAAGAAATAGCCATATCTACTTTGATCAGTCTCCTATTAAGGTAACTGTGTATCATCATGATCTGCTTAGACCGTGTACGTAATTTCAGTGCACAAGGCACACAGATTATTGTTTGCAACAGAAAGTGCCAAATTACTTTAATCAACCATTAATCTATGCAATAAATGAAGGTTACTGAAAAGCATAATGATTTCCTCACAGTTAAGTTGCCGTTGAACAGCAATTTTTTTTAGTAGCATTTGGCAATTTTTCTTTTTAAAATAAAGACTTAGATGCATTTACAAGTAAAGCAGCTAGAAATTCAGACCAAATGTAATTTCATAAATAAGACAATTTTTTGTTAGGATTCTGAGCAAATGCTGTTAAACACAGAGTTTTGCTACTACGGATAGGCTCCATTTTTCTTCAGTGGCAATCTGCATAAGTGAAATATTTCCCAAAATTTCAGGACGTACCTTTTTCTCGATCAAACCCAGCCACATGTAGCAGCTTCTCCCAAACCACACTGACCCAGCCCAATGTCTGCAATGCCCTGAAGAGCTGCTGGATCTCTTAGTCTCCTGCTCTGCCCATCCTAGCTGCCCTGAGGCCATTCACTCCTCTCAGAAATTATATATATAAGAGATATAGAAAATATATATA
>NW_009695726.1:2496-2745 GCF_000703405.1 Apaloderma vittatum | reverse complement strand
GGAGCCCACGCGGTGAGCAGCCACAGCGCTGCGCAGGCAGGAGAAAATGTCGCTTTCAGCACAGCTTTATTCCTGTCACAGGTCAGGCTTAAAATGCTGTGTGATACAGTTATTGACTCTAATCTGGGCATAAACACAAGTCCTCAAGCACCAGCCCAATTAATAATTTGCATAATTAACACGCATATTAAATAGGGACTGGCCTTGCATCTGTATTTGCAGTGATAGGGGTAATGAGGGCTAGCGGAG
>NW_009695726.1:375-848 GCF_000703405.1 Apaloderma vittatum | reverse complement strand
TGGAGGGGCTGTCCCCGCGGCTGCCGCGGTGCACGTGGTACCTGTGCCCAGAGCGCGGCGGGGTCGGCTGAGGTTGGGGCTGGCGGCTGGAGGGAGGGTGAGAGGGTTTCGCTGGGCAGATGCTGGGTGTTCCCACCCCCAGATCAATCCTCTCACCTGGTGACAGTCATTTATAGGCAGGAAATACCCGCAGTCATTAAAATTCCTCCCACATTTATTTGAGCTCTGGTAGTCTATAAAGTGATTTCAGTTCAAAAGGAGGAATTTGAAGATTTCTTCCTTGCTCCATGTTTCTAGAATTTCTGGGGTTCTACAGGGAATTTCGGGCCTTGAAGCATTTCACTTGCATGAATTGCCTTTCAGTTTCAGAAGCCTTTTTCCATCCGAGGGCCCCTTCCTGGCGCAGACTGGAGGGGTGGGCAGGCTGGGACAGGCAGTGGCCGGGAGGCCCGGCCGGGCGGGGGGGCCGGCGT
>NW_009695726.1:0-220 GCF_000703405.1 Apaloderma vittatum | reverse complement strand
GGACCGCGGCGGCTGGGCGTCCGTGCCCGGGGTGTCGGACTCACCGACAGCACATGCCCCCTAGCTGGGGCACTGCGATTGCCAGACGTAGGTTTATAGCTGGGGGCAGGCAAGAGGGCTTTTGCTTGTTTGTTTGCAGTGAGAGATGCAGAATTTTTTTGTGAAAAGTGTAAATGATGGGAGTAGATCGCTGAGGTGCTGAACGTGTCAGAAAGCTCAA
>NW_009695725.1:706-934 GCF_000703405.1 Apaloderma vittatum | reverse complement strand
ACGCAGCCTCAGCCCCAGGAAAAGTGCCTCAGCGTTGCCTGCCTCGACAAGTAAGCGCCGCGCCGGGCTCGGGGCTCACCAAGTCTTTCCTGTTCAGTTTAAAATGGGATGGACTCGGGCTGCCGGCCGGTTGTCCAAGTTGCTCCGCGCCAGGGGAGATGTTTCGCTCTCCTGTTCCTGTGGGAGCAGTGAGTGTCCCCACAAACACCAGAATAACAGTGGGGAGAG
>NW_009695725.1:0-209 GCF_000703405.1 Apaloderma vittatum | reverse complement strand
GGGCCTGAGGTTGCTCCAGGGCAGGTTCAGGTTGGGTGTGAGGAAGAATTTCTTTACTGGGAGGGCTGCCAGGTGTTGGACCAGCCTGCCCAGGGAGGGAGTCGAGTCCCATCCCTGGAGGTGATCAAGAGACAAGAGACGTTGTGCTGAGGGACATGGGTTGGTGCTGTTCACAGGGCTGGGGCAAAGGTTGGACTCAGTGATCTTGA
>NW_009695724.1:3483-3762 GCF_000703405.1 Apaloderma vittatum | reverse complement strand
TAGCGCCCACAGCTCCTATAAGCAGAAGTTTTTAAAAATAAATTCCTCCTCCGGCAGATTAATCGGGCAGGGAGCGCTCCAGGGGCGTAATCCGGGCGGCGGAATTGCTGAAAATCCTTGGAATGAACGGGCCAGAGGGGAAATTTCTCATTTTCTCGGGCTAAAAATAGACACGAGAAAAAAAAATTCGCTTCTAAAATGGAAGATGATGTATGAGGGGAACTTTCCTCCCAGGAAAAAAGGGATACCCAGGCTGCTGAGTGCGTTATCGGCAGGCGG
>NW_009695724.1:2324-3452 GCF_000703405.1 Apaloderma vittatum | reverse complement strand
GGCAGCCGGGCTTTTTCCTGAAGAGCTCCATTAGCTGGTATGAGTCCTTTTATTTATTTTATACATTTTTTTTTTTTTCCTGGAGGTTAAAAGGCTGAAAACCGACCGGATTTGGCTTCGGTTCACGCAAAAGGTGGCTTTCAAGGGCGAGGAGCCATCCAAAAAAACCTGCCTGTGCTTAGAAATGAAATGTGGTCATCTGCCAGGAGAAGGAAAAAAAATAAATAAAATGGCAATAATGAGCGAGCGGGAGCGTGTGCTGCAGAGGGCAGCACTGGGCTAGTTAAGGAGTAAGCCGGTCAAGAAATCCGCATTTTGGTAACCAAAAAATATTTAGAAAAACTCATCCTCGAGCTGCGCTGCTAAACCCCTCAGCTGGGCTTGTGCTGAGCCGTTCTCGCCTAGCGAGTTCTCTGGCATCTCCAAATTTTTGATTTGCTTGCAGCCATCTGGTACCTGTTCGTTTGCTTTTTGCAGGTGTTTTTACTGAGTGCTCAGTAAAAAAACAAAACAAACCAGCTGCTCCCACCCTCAAAGAAGGAAGGACCAAGGAGCAGATTGGGGCTTGTTCTGAGCTCCAAACTCTTCAAGAACCTGGAGTTGTTTCAGGAGCAGGTTGTTTGGGTTTTTTTGTCTTTCAGGGGCAACACCCGGGTGGAGGAAGCCTGCGAGATGTACACCAGGGCTGCCAACATGTTCAAGATCGCCAAAAACTGGAGCGGTGAGTACTCCTAATTATTTAATTATTTATGCCCCAGCATCTTCCCGGTTTGACATCCTGGGCTTGTTTCCATGGGGACGGTCCCTATGGCAATGTGATTCCTCCGGCCCTATGATGATTTAAGTCTTGGGACAGTTTAAGTGTTGAGGTGGTTAAAATCTTGACACGGTTCAAATCTCAAGCTCGCCGTGGCCTTCTCTCTCCCCTCAGCTGCAGGGAACGCATTCTGCCAGGCGGCCAAGCTGCACATGCAGCTCCAGAGCAAACACGACTCAGCCACCAGCTTTGTGGACGCCGGGAACGCCTACAAAAAAGCTGACCCACAAGGTAAGGGGAGAGAAATCCCAGAATTTTCCTCACCGAGCTCCTCAAGCAGCATGGGAAGTGGCTTCTTTCTTTCGTTTTTC
>NW_009695724.1:1955-2293 GCF_000703405.1 Apaloderma vittatum | reverse complement strand
CTTTTTTTCCCCCCCCCCCCCCCCAGTTTAGCTTGACTTTGGAGAAATCCTTGCTTCTTAAGGAATGGTTTTAAGGCAAGTTGGGATGGCAGCAGAATCCCTGCTTTTTAGCTCCATTCCTGGGGGTTTTCTCCCGCCTGGAGCAGAGGAGAGGTGGGAAGAAAAGAGACTAGCCTTTGGTGAGCTGAGGGTAAAGGATCTGGATTCTTGAAAACTGGCCCTATAATTGTAAAACACCCAAGTTTCCTAGAAAATGCAGCCCCTACATGTTTACAGGATGGCTGTTCTCACTCCGGTGGAGGCTGCAGCTTGACAAACTCAGGGTGCGGGTCGTTCTG
>NW_009695724.1:0-1895 GCF_000703405.1 Apaloderma vittatum | reverse complement strand
GGGTGTCGAATTGTGCATGGGGATTAGGTGTCATGCCCATAGGCCTCAGGGGCCGAAAACCTTACATCTGTGCTTGTGAACGTGTGAGCAGGGATTTATCTGAGAAGCCGATGTGTGGTTTGATGATGAGTAATGGGTCCCAAGATCCGATTTTTTTGCGGGGGCTAGATTTGGGGCTGATGTGCTGGGCTGACTTTCTCATTTTTCCTGACCACACACGCTGCAGAGGCCATCAACTGCTTAAATGCAGCTATCGATATCTACACCGACATGGTAAGAAGCTGCGACGGCAGCTCGGGGAGCGAGACGCAGCTCGGTTCAACGCTGGGCGCGGTGAGCCCCCACCTCACTTCTGTCCTCCTCCTCCTTCCTCTAGGGGCGATTCACCATCGCTGCCAAGCATCACATCACCATCGCCGAGATCTACGAGGCCGAACTGGTGGACATCGAGAAGGTATGAAACCCACGCTTGGAGTTTGGGGCACTTCTAACGAGTTTCCAAAAAAATGTTTCTTTTCCCGAATTTATTTATTTGTTTGTTTGTTTGTTTGTTTGTTTGTTTGTTTTTTTGCAAAGGCTGACCAAAAACTTTTATTTCTTTCCCCAGGCGATCGCGCACTACGAGCAGGCTGCGGATTATTACAAGGGCGAGGAGTCCAACAGGCAAGTGGTCTTTTACGTACAGGCAGTGCTTGGAGGTATCGGGGCATGGGATTGATTTTTATTTCCCTTATTTATTGAATTTAACACTGTAATCGGTTGCAGCTCAGCCAATAAGTGTCTGCTGAAGGTGGCTGCCTACGCCGCGCAGCTGGAGCAATACCAGAAGGCGATAGAGATCTACGAGCAGGTGACGGGGTGTGGGGTGAAAATGGTTTTGCCATCTCCTAATCTCATTTATTTTAGGGCTGGGGATGCCCCTCGGCTTTTAAGAATTGCTGTAACTTACCAGAGGCCTTTTTTTCCTCCCTGAATGTTACTGTTTTTAGAGAAAGCCTGCAGGGAGGAAATCTAGAATTACCCTTTTGATAATATTTACAAATACATTTAACATTGAATTCCCCCCCATCTCTGTCATCTTGATTTGCAGATGATGTGCGTTATTTTAATCATCCTTCCTGTTTTAAATTCATTTCTCAGTGATGCATTTTGTCTTTTTTTTTTTTTTTTTTCCTTTCCTGGCTCTACCCACCTCTTCTGGTGCCCAGGTTGGGACAAACACGATGGATAACCCTCTGCTCAAGTACAGCGCGAAAGAGTATTTCTTCAAAGCTGCTCTATGTCACTTCATTGTGGACGAGCTCAACGCGAAGGTCAGTGGGCTCGAGACACTTCCCCCGAACTTTCTGCATTTCTCTTAATCTCCCAGCCCTCTCTGCAAGGTTTTAGGACTGGGTGGCCAAAAAAAAAAAAAAAGAAAAAAAAAGAAAAGAGCACAAACATTCGTTTTTGCACGAAACAAACATTTGGAGTTGTCTTCATTTTCAGCTTGCGCTCGAGAAATACGAGGAAATGTTCCCGGCGTTCACAGATTCGCGAGAGTGCAAGCTATTGAAAGTGAGTAAAGCCAGCAGGAAAAGAAATTGTGCTTGGAAATGCATGTGATTATTATTCATTTATTTTTTTCCCTAACTTTTAATGGCGTTTTCCTAGAAACTGCTGGAAGCCCATGAGGAGCAGAATAGCGAGGCATACACCGAGGCGGTGAGTGTTTGCACATTTGCTACGTGCTGGGTGTGGTTTTGGATAGATTTTTGATTTGAATTCTATTGTTATTTTTTTTTAATTTTAGTTGTGGTGTAGTTTTTCTTTTCCTCTCCTCTCCTTCCTCTTCCCTTTTCCCTTTTTTCTCTTTCATCCCTTTCATCTTGTCTCTACTCTTCCCCTTCCCCCCC
>NW_009695723.1:450-739 GCF_000703405.1 Apaloderma vittatum | reverse complement strand
GCTGGGGAGTGAGTGGGGCTGGCGGGGCGCTGTGCTCATGCCAGGTTGGGAGGCTGGAGGGCAGCGCTTGGCTACGAGAGTGAGCAGTGGGTAGGAGGCAGAGCAGAGGGCAGCAGGGAGGAGGTGAGGGTGGGGCTGCCTGCAGTCAGAGACACCTCGACAGACCGAGCACCCCTTGTGCTGTGACCCCTTCCTCTGCTGCAGGCTCTGATCTCCGGGGGCCTTGGGGCTCTGGCCCGTGACCCAACCTTCGTAGCAGTGACCAGGGATGAGATGGCGGCCAGCAGCC
>NW_009695723.1:0-227 GCF_000703405.1 Apaloderma vittatum | reverse complement strand
ATGCCTCACTGGCGTCCTGGGGGGGTCTCCCCAGCTGCAGGAGGATTTTTGGGCCAAGTCTCCAGGATGCTGGTGCAGGACAGGACACAGCTGTGCCAGCAGGGTCTTGCAAGAGCTGGACAGGTCATTAAAGTGTTCCTGCTGTGTGACTGCTTCGATCCCCCTGTCCCTTCCTTCCCCTGCCAGCCCACCTGCACGGCCGTACCCACAGCTGCTCGCTGCCTTGC
>NW_009695722.1:3096-3303 GCF_000703405.1 Apaloderma vittatum | reverse complement strand
ACCCGGCCGAGAGCTGCTCTCCCACCTCCGTCTCGATTTGCAATCAGCTCTGCCTTCTTCTCTTCTTTCAATAAAGAATTGCAAAGCTGCCAATCTATTAAAGCCTGTCTTCTTTCTTCTTCTTTTTTTTTTTTCCCACAGGTATTTACACTTTAATATATGCCAAGTCTGAGTTATTATCCTTTCTTTACCCTAATGGCTGTGTCA
>NW_009695722.1:0-2920 GCF_000703405.1 Apaloderma vittatum | reverse complement strand
GGCCAAGACCCTCTGGGACATGGCTACAGCCCGAAAATCCTCTCTCGGCCTGCTCCATCGCCAATCCTGGACTGCTCCATCGCCATCCGCTTCCTCCCGCCCGGAGGATGAGGACCAGTGGTTCTCCCCGGCTTCAAGCAGCCCCACGTTGGCAAGACCCGAGCTGGAGGGGCGCAATGGTAGGAGATGTGGCCTTGTCCTTGCCTCGCCTTCCCGCTTTCTCGCCCGTTGGCGAGGCCAAATCCCTGCTCCTCAGCGGGGGTCAGGCTCGCTGCTGGAGGAACTGCATTTTTTATTTCCCTTCCTCTCTGGTGGAGTCTCCTCCCCGGATCCCCATCGCCGCAGCGTGGCCGAGGGATGCTTGGGAACTTTGGGAGCATCTTCCACTGCCCTCTGCTGACGCCGGGAGCTGCAGCGCTGGATTTCAATAATCATTTTGCCACAGGCCCTGCTGATTTTATTTCGTCAAGCCCCGGCAATATGAGAAGGAAGGGGTTTGGGGTACCCCTAAAATGCTAATTCCCCACATCAGCAGAGCTCGGAGCTGGATTAAAGACAGCAGAGGGAGAGGTGGGAGAGCCCTTGGCTGCAGCACACACACACCATCTCACGGGGACTTCTTCCCTCACAAGCTGCAGAATCACAGAATCACAGAATTAATTGAGGCTGGAAGAGACCTCTGAGATCATCGAGTTCAGCCTATGACCCAACATCAGAGGCTGGGAAAAAACTCCAAGATCATCAAATACCGCCCCCCCAAGACCATCAAGCCCAGCCTATGTCCCAACACCACCACATCAGCCAGACCACGGTACTGAGTGCCACATCCAGCCTCTCCTTAAACACTTCCAGAAGGCTCTCATGGAATGGGAAGCAAACAGGGGTTAATTTTATTGCTGACCTTGAGGCAGACGCAAAACCCACTGAGCAGCATCTCTCCTGGATGCTAGCTGCACTGGTGTCTTGACGGAGCATTTTCTGGTGCTGGCAGTGCCAGGTGTCACTGCAGCTTTCTGGGCTGAGCAACGCCAGCGAGGCTGGGGGAAAAATCACAGCAGAGGCTGAATGAGGGGGGGGTTAAAGGGCTGGGCTGATGGAGTCTTCAACCAGGAGGGAGCTGCAGCCAGGAAAACTTGGGCGCCATCAGGCATTAATGGTTCCGTTCAGTAGTATAAGACCAGATTTTATTTAGGTTGGAGCATCACGCCCAAAGGGTTTGCAGCTCCGTAACCACAAGCTGTACAAAACACTGAGACAAAAAAAACGGATAAACCTATTATTCCTCAGTTGCACTCAATGAGAAAACATCCTTCTGTGTCTGCAGCATGGCTCTCCTCAAAGCCCCCTCGGTAGGGAATGCAGCAGGCGCCTGTGGCCAAGCTGGGACACACGGACGACGTCGCTGGAGAGCTGACAGGCAACGCCTCGTGTCACAGCTGACGGGCCTCCGGTTGCCCGGGCAAAGCACGGCCGCAGCTTGGCGCTCGCCTCCGAAAATGTGGTGCCAAAGCCTCTGCCAAAGGGACTGGCAGCCACGAAATGTGTGTGTTTGGTTTTGCGGGAGGGGAGGAGCCACCGAACGTTAACATCTTATGCAAACACCTTGGGAAATGTCGCGGCGGGACGTGGCCTCAGAGGAGAATACAAATTCCCGGCAAGTTTTCAACCTGGCTTTGTTTCAGCGGGCGTTGCACGGCGGCGCAGGGACACGTAGGGCTGACAATGTCACTGCATGACGCCTGCCGCTCGGGCGAAAGTGTCGGGAAAGCAGCTCTGCTCGCGACAGAGACATTCTCACGCTGGGCACAACTCCTTCTTGTCATCAGCAACGCTTTTCTCTTTAGATTTCAGCTGTGGTTAAGACAGCCGTTACATCTGGCCTGACAAAGACAACAAATACATCATCCCAGAGGAACAAACAACACGGGGGCACCCTGAAGAGCCACAGCAGCGGTCACCCACTGGCAGGGATGCTGGGACACTGAAGTCGGGTGCCCAAGGCTTGTCATGATGAGAAAGGCAGCGAGAGCATCCGGGGCTCAGCGTGCTGCCCTCAAAAAAAAAGCCAACCTCGACGACAGGGCTGACACCTGCTCGAGACAAAACGCACGCTGGGGCATCCTTTTACCATGCAATCTTCCCGGAAGTTTGGGATCGAAATATCAGAGGCGACATTTTCTACCTCGCTAGCGAGGTTTAAGCCGATTCTACTCACTTTGGTTGCAAAACGAGGCGACTCAGAAGCACGTCGGTGATTTCGGGTCGTGGTGCTGCCGACTCCCCGTGTTCGGTTTCGTTGTGGCCATCGAAATCGCAGCCGAACATGGCCCAGCTCACATCAGCTGCTGCCTCAACCTGATTTACCACATGGTTGAGCAAAACCACTATTTTTGACCCAAGTGGAGCAGCAGGATGGGTCCACGTGGTGTTAAAGGGTTTTTGGAGGGGATTAGCTGCCCGCTCACCTTCACCCTTCAGTGTGAAAAGCACTTTCTGAGAATCCTTTGCTGGTTTGTGAGTCTTTCCTTTAAAATAAGAGTTCTGAGGGCATGTTCTTGCAGGGAAATGAAAGCTCCTGCCTGGAACCAACCCCAACCACCGTCCAGCCGCGTTAACCCCCGCAGGACCTCGGGCGGAGAAAAGGAGCGCACAAAGGAGGCAGAGATCCAGCTGGAAATTAATATTTTTAGAGCACACCGAGGAGGGGAAGAAAAAAAAAGAAAAAATATCACCAAAATCACGGAAGGCTAATTACGGCGATAATCATCGCAGCCCGAAGGCAGGAATTACCTGGGATTACCTCAGCACCTTTCGCAGCGTGTGCGGCCCCAATACCTCTATGTGTGCTGGTTTTGGGGGGGGATCATGAACCCTAAAAGTGAAGCGGGGGTCCGCACGGTCCCCCCCGGTGCGCGGTGCC
>NW_009695721.1:0-1502 GCF_000703405.1 Apaloderma vittatum | reverse complement strand
ACCCGGCACGATCTGCCCTCGGCGAAGCCGAGTTGGCCGTCATCGATCACCCCGTTATTTTTTTCACGTGCCGAGAGGATCCGTCCCGTGATTTGAGCCGGCACAGAAGTGACGTTGATTGGTTCGGAGTTCCCTGCTTGGGTCATCGCTCGGAGGGGACATTCCCCAGCGCCGAGGCCGTTGCCGCCGGGTCTCCAACCTTCCTTCCCCTCCCCGCAGGCGAGACGGGGCTGCTGGTCATCAAAATCACCAAGGACACCCCTTTCGAGGGCTACGCGGGCGATTCCCAGAAGACGGAGAAGAAGATCTTGAGGGACGTCTTGGTCAAAGGCGACGCCTTCTTCAACAGCGGCGACCTCCTCATGATCGACCACGAAGGCTTCGTCTACTTCCAGGACCGAGTGGGAGACACTTTCCGGTAAACTCCAACGCTCTCCTGTCAACGTTTGGGTGGACGACGTCACCCGCTCGGCCCAAATCGTCCCTTTCACCGCTTCACCCTTTCTCTTCTCCAGTTGGAAAGGCGAGAACGTGGCCACCACGGAGGTGGAGGCCACTCTTGCCGCAGTGAACTTCATCCAGGAGGTCAACGTCTACGGGGTGACCGTGCCGGGTGAGTACGAATCGCACCAAAATAAGAATGCGGTGACATCTCGACTACGTCCAACGTCCCCAAATGGTCCGAGCGGCCACCGAGAAGCTCAAAAAGAACGGAAAGGACCTACCACCATCATCTAAGTCCAACTACTTCAGGATTCACCGACCCAAAAGAGCCCGGCATGGGTTTGGGCTCCCACCCCAGTGGTCCAAGTAGCCACCAGGAAGAGTAAACCAGGAGTAGGTTGCCCCAAAGAAGCACCCAGGGGTGTCTAGGGCAAGTAACAGGTCCACGTCGTGGTCCAACCGTCCCACCAAGAAGGTTAAAGTGAGGTTTACTGACCGAAAATTTGGCTGGAGTGCCCACCAGGAAGGTTAAAGGGGGACTTGGTTGCCCAAACCAAGCCCCCAGCGTTATTTTGGGCACACACAACAGCCCTGCGATGGTCCAAGGAGCCACCAAATGGGACTTGGTTGCCCAAAAAAAGAAGCATCTGGTGGGGTTTGGGGCAACTGATGTGTCCACGATGGTTCAAGTGGCCACCAGGATGGTTTAGGCCCATCGTGTGCCCCCGTTAACGTTCCAAACGGCCACAAAAGGAGAAATATTCACCCCAAAACCAAGCCCCTGGTGCTCTGAAGTGGCCGAAGCGGGCCGGGTCCACCCAAAATGTGTCACTTGGGGCCCGTGATGGCCACCGAGAAGGAGACTCGGCGGCCTCTAAAATCCCGCCGGGGCGTTGTGTCCGCAGGGTGCGAGGGCCGGTGCGGCATGGCGGCCATCCGCCTCAAGGCCGGGGCCACCTTCGAGGGCGAGAACCTCTACGCCTTCACCAAGGAGACGCTGCCCGGCTACGCCGCGCCCCGCTTCGTCCGCATCCAGGTCAGGGGCCACCCCTCCCCTT
>NW_009695720.1:0-2001 GCF_000703405.1 Apaloderma vittatum | reverse complement strand
AAATCCGTGTCTCTCCATTTTAGAGACACGGGTGTCACGTGGGACGGTGTCAAACACCTCGCACAAGTCCAGGAAAATGACGTCCGTTGCTTTTCCCATGTCAGCCAGCGCTGTAGCTCTGTTGTAGAAGGCCACTGAATTAGTCAGGCATGACTTGCCCCTAGTGAAGTCGTGCTGTTTATCACCAGCCACTAATCCTAAGTCTGATTCTAATAGCAACTCTTGAAAGAGTGAGAAATATTACCAATGCTTCCTTGATTCTGACTTTTTCAAACTTAAGGAAAAAAGAACCAAAAACCAAACCAGAATGATGAGAATTTGCAGCGCAACTAGTAAGAGGAGTCTAAGAACCAACATAAAGACATCAAAAATTGCACTTTGCTACCTCACAGGATTGGCAGCCCCACAAGAATATGCCCCGATCAGTGCGTGGAACACAGCCCCTTAGGAGGTGTTTAGCTCATTTTGCTGAGTAACCTAAGGAGATATTCCCATCACAGCAACTGCTAGGAATATCCAGCAGAAAATAAGGAGAGAAATAAATGTAGGCACTTTAAACAGGCGAAAGGATTTGTATGTATACACTCTGAACAGGCCGAACTTAGAGACAAGTTGAAAACTTCCAATTATTTGTAACTTTAGACAGAGTAAATAATTGAGACTATGTGGTTAAGAAGCCAGGAGAGCAAAAATGGAGGGTTTCCCAGAAAAAGGCAGACAATCAGCCAGAACAAGCTGCTTAAAAACACTGAACCAAGTTAAAACCCTGGCTATGACTTGGAAGATTCTGTAACAAAATACATTCTAACAACGTGCTTCGAAACCCACAGGTTCAAAAGAAGTAGCCGAGTATTTATGAAAAGTCAGCTATTAAAGAGCAAATGCTTTTCATGATCTTTTAAATACATTTTTCATTGAAGTTATTACGTTAACGTTTACCATCAGCTTCGTCCTGACTTTGGGATTTTGTGGTTGCTTTTCTGGATGAAGATGAAGCCTCTACGTCCTCAGCGTTTTCCTCAGCGGACACATTTTCACCATCCTATTGCACAAGAACAGTATCAGTTATCAGCTTCATAACATGACTCGTTTCTATTTCTCCCTGTATTTGCAGGTAGCATTTAGACCTCAGGTTTTCAGCTCCTGCACTGCTAGTGAAACAGGTCAAATAAACGCTGTAGTTTCAAACAAACAAACCCCAGCATTACTTGCTTTTGAGACATTTATATTCTTATCAACCTGAGCTGACTCAGGTGGTGACTGTTCACGTTGCTTTTTGAGCAAAGAGATTAGTCCACTGCTTATTTAGGATCACAGTGAGGTAAGACGACCTGGCTGTCTGTATCAAAAAAAAAGTTTTAAGTGTGTGACAAATCCTTTTGGAAGCCTGCCTTTTAAACACAAGGCTTGCCCTGGGGTAACACTTGTCCTTCCACGACAGCCGAGTTCTGTCAAGATTTGCTGTTCAAACACCAGGAAATACAGAAATTCAGCTGCCTTTTGATACAAAGATGGCAAAGCTAAAGTTAACAACAACTCTTCATACAAGCAGAAGTTTTTGTAAGACCTCTGTCTGCTCACTTTTAGACACAAAACTGCATCTCCCTGTATTTGTTCCTGCAAAAAAGCCACAACAATTACACAAAGGAGTCCAACCGGGACTCTCCCTTAGATCCCCCACAGACCGTGAGGGGCTAACAGCAGCGTTCGCCGGATAACTTTATGGAATAACTGCTTCTGCTCACTGCTCCGGCCTAAAAAAGAAACTAACCCATGTGCCCGAAGGGAACCACCAGCAGCGTTTGCCACGGCCAGACCCCCCGACACTCTCCACTTCTGACAGGCTCCCCTCAACAACTTGCTCTACCAGCGCCTAGTGACCCTTACAAGCAGCTTTCTTGTGATTTTTGCACGTAAATTAACGATTCTGCAGACGTGGCCGACAGCTGAGCGGGACAGCAGTACACACGGGAGGGAGGGAGGGAAGGGGAGAGCGGGGCC
>NW_009695719.1:0-628 GCF_000703405.1 Apaloderma vittatum | reverse complement strand
TAACACTTCTAAAAATATGAACGACACCAGCTTACCTGTAATGTTATGGGACTTGCCATTAAATTTTATCTAGAACCTATAACCAGTAGTGCTTATATATTGAATACTGTACATAAAAGGAATCATTCCTAAGAATCTAAAAACAGTGGTTGAGGGGTAGTGGTAAATATAAACCTCTCTTTGTAGGAAGAAAAATGTTTTAAGGAGGGATTGTTTCAGTTGTTTGTCCATCCTTACCTTGTGTTTGGCTGTTGATTTAATTACTGTATAGAATGGTGGAACTATAGAGTCAGGGAACTGTGGACGCTGGAGGGGACTGCTGGGTGTGCCTTGTCCAGCCTGGCCCAAGCAGGCACGCAGGGCAGGTTGCTCAGGATGCAGGAATCTCCATGGATGGAGACAACACAGGCTACCTCTGCAGCGTGTCCTACCACTCCTCTTTCTTTGTTTTCTTTCCCCCCAGTTTATTTTTTATATCTTCATAGCTGGGGTTGCAGTGCCGGCCTTTGAAGCTGAGGCTCGGTGCTCGGTGCAGGCAGAGCATTGCTGCCAGGGCAGGCTGGACGAAGACGAAGTTGAGGCTGAGGTTCGGCTACATGTGCGCCGTACCCGAGAGGAGGGACTGTGG
>NW_009695718.1:0-1511 GCF_000703405.1 Apaloderma vittatum | reverse complement strand
GCGCTGCGCGCCTCTCCGCGCTGCCCGTCTTGCGCTGCGGGCCATCTGCTGCGAATGCATCAAGGATCGATTTTATTTTGTGCAGGTTTTAAATGCGTGATGATCTTACTAAGTGGCAAAAATGTGCCTCTCGATTGATATTGATGTATGAACATCAATTCAAAATATCGTAAATTACTCCAGCCGACGCAAATTAAATTTCATGTCCAAATTATAATTCACTCCGGGCGTTTAGAGAATTACCAAGTAGATAAACACCCAGAGCGGAGCTCTTGCCGCCTTAGTTTCTTCCCTTTCAGATTTTCTGCGGGCAGCGGTGGGGAGGTTGTGAGGGGGATGGAGCCTGCTTATTTTACGCCTCATGGTCTTGCCCAGCACTTTATCTTGAGTATTTGTCCCTTCCAGCCATCCCTGGGGGATTCCTACCTCCCAGATTACAGAAGCTCCAACAAATAGAGGAAAAATTGGTAGTTACATGGAAGCAGGATTGAGGTCTTGACACTTCCTGGGCTGTCTCTTGAAATGTAAGCAGAACCGCTAATTGCAAAGCTGACCTCTTCCAGCCTCCATCTTATTCATCCCATCTTCCTTCTCCTCTCTGTTCTCCTTTCCTTTGTCTGTTCCCCTCTCTCTCCCCCTCTCTCACTGAATATTTATCTATTTGGCCGTTTCTCCGTTAGTTACTGTTCCCTCCCCCCCCGCCGTCACTGACATTTGGAAGGGCAGTGAAGGGGTACCGGAAAAAAAATAAATACAATTCAAAGAAAACATATAGCCCTTCTGCAGCCTGCTGGGACTTAGCAGTAAATTTATTTCATGTTGTTTTCCTATGTGGGGTGAAATAGAAGGGGATAGAGAAGACAAAACCCGACTCATCTTGATCAGGAAAAAAACCCACCCTATTCTGCTTCGAGACGTTTGTTATTAGAAACGCACCTGCCTGAAGGCCCGTTGCCGGCCCCGCACAGGCTTGCCCGCCGGGCCGGAAGGGAAGCGCCCCAAGGAGAAACGCGGCAAAGAAACGTTTCGGAAGCGGGCGAGGGGGATGTGAGGGATCCTAGGGCGTCCCTTTGGATCTACGGCAGGAATAGGTCCGCTTTGCCGATGCGCACACTCCGAGCAAGCTCGACCCGAGGGGCTCCTCCACGGAGGCTTCTCGGACGAGTTTCCAGAGCCCGTCCAGGGGCGGCAGGAGCCAGGCGAGGAGAGCGGGGGCCATGGGGGATCGGGGGCTCGGTGTGTGGGTGTGGGTGTGTGTGTAGGTGCGGGGACGTTGGCCCGTCCCTGCAGAGCTGCTCGATGTTTGCCTGCGACCTGGCTGTTATTTTTCACCGTTGCATCTCTTTTTCTCCGCCTTTTCCTTTCTCTTTCCCCATGTCAGTCTCGGCTAAGCTGAAGCCTTGGGAAGAGGGCGAGAAACTCTCGCCAGATTAGCTGTAAAGAAATCGATACAGTAATCAGAGCGTTTTCCACATTAAATATGAAACCTAATGAACGCCGTTCGCACCTCT
>NW_009695717.1:0-831 GCF_000703405.1 Apaloderma vittatum | reverse complement strand
CAGCAGATGACTGAATGCTCAGCTCAGCTTGAGATAAAGTTTTAAAGTGATACTTCATCAGCTTTACGGCAACAAATAGATGACTGTATTGGCTGGCTCCATTAGTTTCAGTGGTGGCGGGACTGGCATTCCACATGCAGGCAAACAATGGATTTTTCCTAACAGCCAAGGATGGATCTGGAAGAGCAGGAAGAAAGCCTGTGCTTGAAGGAAGCAGCACGGTCACCTTTCGCTGGCTGCTTTCCAACCGGGCAGCCTACCACATGTGCTCATGTCAGGCATTTTCCCTTGCCAGGAGCAAGGCTTTGCAATTTGCCTTGTTGAACTTCCTGGGACTCCAGCCCAGGCAGGGTGCAACCCTGTGGTGGTGCAGAGAGCGGCACCAATTTGTGACTCCATTCAGGAGGAGGGATTTAGTTGGTTTTGAGAAACAGACCATAAAAACTATACTGTTTCGTGGCACCAGTGACTGACTGAAAACCATTCACTGAGAGTTACGCTGCTCTTTCTTAGTCTTACAGTGTAGTACCTGACAAGTATTCTCATTGCCAACAGTACTGACAAGTTTAGGCACTGTAAGCTCTACTTTTATTTTGGCTTCTGCTAGGGTGTTTGCTACATACCAATAGTGTCTGTGACATAGATTTCCCCCTTTCAGGGATAGAAAGCTTTTCACAAGATAGACACCCTAAAGAGGAAGTACCTGGGCATGTGAGAAAGAGCAAAGTCCCTCTGTTGTCCTAATAATAAGTAATTAAGCTATATTGTGTGCTGGATGCGTTTTGGAGGACTACAGAGAGAGCAACTACCGTCTTGTTAGCCATGTCTGGC
>NW_009695716.1:0-25632 GCF_000703405.1 Apaloderma vittatum | reverse complement strand
GCTCCGCACTGGAGCGGAGGGAGGGATGTGAAGGGGCCGGGGGGTGTTCTTGGTGGCCCGGGGGGGCACTGATTCCGCCAGGGGCCTTGCCGGAGCCCAGCCCAGGCCGGGAGGGTGGATGCACCGAGTTTTCTGTGGGAGGCAGCGGCATCTTGCCCCCGCTTCTGGTTGTGACAGGGCTCAGCGGGGAGCCTGTTTCTGATTCCCCCTCCTCTCCCTGAGCTGTGCGATTTCCAACTAGAGACTCCAACAAGAGTGGATGTGCCAGAAATAAGGTAGCTGCAAAATATTTTTTCGGTGTGGAAAACTCACCTTGGAATTCTTTGCTGCCCCTGAGGCTGCTGCTGCGGTTGTTCTGCCCCAGGATGGGGAAGAAGGGCTGGAACCAGGCTGGGCGATCTGCTGTGAGAGCGTAACTATTAGTCACATCGCTTGTCATAGTCTTTCGTTCAGCTGCCTTAGGTTTGCTCACAGGGTTTGCTCTTTTGGACGGGTGCACTTTGTCTAGATGTCTTTGAGGTCTGTACACTGCACATTTTTTTCCTGACTTCCTGAGGTTAACTTAAATGCATTCCTAAGTTAAGTGCATTCTATCCTTTTAAACTTCTTTTGACTGATGGAAGAGGCACTTTTTTTTTAATTTTTCCTCTCCTCCTCTATAGAAGATAGCTTTGATCCTAATGATAAAGTGGGTTTTCAGGTCTTCTCTTAGACACATTTACCTACATGACAGTGTCCTCTTTATAGCAATTACTTTTCCAGATCGTGGTGTGGATTTAAAGATTAAAACTATGTTGAGGGTTGTACTGATCCTTGTAGTTGTCTTTAAACTTGATTAACTTTTTTTTTCCCCCACCAATCCTTAAACCCTTGCTATTTTTATCCAACAATAGGGGTGCAGGATTTAAGAGCAGCAGCGGAGCTGGTCTTTGTTACATAGAGACTCCGTTACCTTCTGTACTGTTAAACTGCGTAACAGGCAGAACCCTAGGCTAAGTGCTAGGTTCAGGTGCATGAAAAGATAATTAACTTCTTCTATACCATCTGTTTTGTTGGTATTTTCCAACAAATTTAGTGGGTTAATGAACTTTTCCTCTTAGAGCAGCTGTCTGGTTTATTTCTATTCACGTTCGTGTATCTTTTTCATGCTTCTGCTTCCGAGCTCCTGCCCTCTGCTGCAGTAAAGCTCACTTGCCAGTGAGCTGTGCTAACTACAGGGTGTCTCATACAGATAGGAACATGTTTACTTGGAATTTTCAGATTTCTGAGAGTAGGAAAAGTTCATTTGGATGAGCATCACTTCCAAAAGTAATTTTACTTGATATTATTATAACTTAGGTCACCAAATTGACACTTTCACACTGCTTGTTTTAGGAACAAAATGTAAAGTGTGAATGTTAAGACTGAAGATTAAAAGAGCAGAATTACTAGATTTGGTTCCTTATACAGGAAACTTTCTGTTTTCAGAAGGGTCACCAAACCTTTTAAGTTTTGTCACTAGCTTTATGGTCCTGTTTCTTTTCTTCCCGTTTTTGTGCCTTTATTAAGACATATGTAGCTTTAAGGACTCTCAAGGTTGCCGCTGTACTTTAGAAATGAGCATTTATTTTTCACTTGTTGGGATTCCCAGCTGCCTTTAACAGTTGCACATTCCGAGTTGTGCCACTCTGTCCATTCTGGTACAAATCTCCTGTGGTGTTGTAGGTGAAAGTTGCTCCTTTTGCTTGATATTTGAGCTTTGTCTGAATCTCACGTTCCAGGAAGCAATTGTTTAAGGCACATAGAAACTACTTGTTTTGGTGTGACCTGGAGATTTGAAGTACTTGGCTGTTATTGTGTGGTTAGTTCTGGTTGCCCCAACGCTGCACACAGGTACCTTATTCTCTACCTGGTGAGGATGGTAAAAGTATGAGCTGTAACTGCAGGTCATCTGAGCAGATTACTCCTTCATTTCTGAGACCCCTTGTCACATGCTCCCTACTAAATCAAACGGGTATTATTATGTGCTCCATAGGTATTTTAGGAGACGTTACAGAAATCGAGCAATATAACAGAAACCTGGTGTCTCGTGTTTGATTGTCAGACAGTTCGTATCATCGTTTTGGTACAGCTTCTGGTACTGATGGTTATGCAGTGATAGATTTAAGGTTTTCATTTGATGTCCTCAGTCTTTCAGACTTCATTTCTGCCTATCCATGGTGCATGGGCTTTGTTCATTTGTTCGATTGTAGGTTTTTGGTTTGGGGGTTTGTAAGTGCTGGCTGAGGTCTTGCCTTGCTCTCCTTATTTTGATTTAAACTGTGTCTGAAGACCTTGAGGAGAATCAGAGTGTAGAGACTCACTTCCCTCTCCTGTGAAGTGACGATAATGACACTGACCTTCTCTGCAGCTGTAGTTCCCTTTTCTGTCATTTGAGGCAGATTTTAATATACATCATTTTCAGGCCTTTGATATGGCAGGCAACCACGTAATATAATTTTTCATGAGTTGATCAGGTTTTGTCCTAAAGTTAGTAGTCTTTGTTCCTATTGCTGCTTCTGTGGATCCTCTTTCTTTCTCCTTCTTTATCATTCGACTGCCTATAAGTATTAGTCATCCCCTGCAATCTTGGTTTGCTAGGCTGAACGAATTATAAACTATTTACTATTTAACTTCCTTGGGTTTCTGTTTCTGTTTTCAGGAACGTTGAACTCTAAGATAATATTCAGTTCTAGTGTCATCCGATTTCCTAAACAGAATTTCATTAGCTTACATTGGTCTTTTTATGCCAAATTTTCTAAAGAAAAATACTTAACCTCCATTCAAAAGCCATTGTTTCTTTCCTGTTTCTTGGTCTTTCACCTTTACTTATCACCCTATCCCTATCCCCCCACAGCAGTACTAACCAGGTAACTAACCTAATAATATGCTCAATAACATAGTCTGCCTGTGGAAATACATTTTCTTTTTTTAAATTTCTCCCTTATGTAAGGAATTCCATACTGAATTGGACCAAAGGTCCTCTTGCCTTCTAGCAGATATTTTTAGGGAACTGTGTTAATAGTGAGTAGAAAGATTGTTGTTCTGTATATCTTACCAATAAGTGGCATATGGACTGCTATGAATTGACCAAAGCCCATTTTGAAGTTTCTTATACCTCTGTTTGGCAAGGAATCCCGTAACTTAAGTTGGCATGATGTAAAGAAGTCTCAGATTTATTGCCTAATGATTTTTATTCTTTCTTGAGTTGTTCTGTTGTAAGATATAGTCGTCATTCCTTTTCTATTCACTTTTTCACACCATTCATGACTTCGATGCTCTACCATATCTTAACCCTTTAGCTGTTTTTTCTTCCAAGCTGAAAAGTCTAGTCTAGCTACTCTTTTCTCACACAGAAGCTTTTTCCCATCTCAAATCATCTTTTTTTGCCTTCCTTTACTTGTTCTGTATGCTCTTTGAGATGAGGTGAACAGAATTATGTTCAATATTCAAGATGCTGATGCATGAGAGATTATGTCGTAACTGTCTTTTTTGTGTGTCTGTGTACCTGTGGTGTTCCAGCTGCTGATGCTGTGTTTACCTTTGAACTGCCACTGAGCTGATGTTTCCACTTCCTTTAGGACACCAAGTTATTTGTTGGCGATAGCTACTTTTGGGCTGATTAATCCCATGTGCTTGGGGAAGACGAGTGCCTATAGTGCATTATTTTGCTTTTATTGACGCTGAACTTCATCCACCATTCTCAGCAGCTCTTTCTGCAGTACTTTGCAGCTGGCATAAACCGTTACTGTCATAAGTAATCTTGCATAATCTGTAACCTTCTGCCCCTCTTATGGTTTGTTCTTGTGGTATCTTGCTGGTAACATTCCTCTAGTGTAGAAAAAAAACCCTCTTGATTTTCATGAGCATTGCTTTTTAAAATGCAGTTTATTAATAAAGAGGACTTTTTCTGATCTCATTACATTCTAATTTCTTTGAGACTAATTCCCAAAGAATTGGGAATTCTTCCATCCACAGTAGCTGTATCCATTTCGTATCTGTATCTTGCTTTGCTTGTTTCAACATCATCCTTACTGAAAGCAGAGGTCAAATACAAATCCAGTTTTGGAGATAGATGTATTTTTTAAGACTTTAACATCTGTGCATTTTTTAAATCTAGTTTTATTCTTGTCTTTTCCAAAAAATCTCAGTGTGACTTCTGACAGTATTTGTTCCATAGCTGATTCTAAGAGACATTCAGGAAACCACAACGTGAAAAAAAAAAATGACTCATATATAGAAATGGCAACACCTTCCTTTGCAGTCAGCTCTGAGAAAGCCTTCCTTGTAGTTCTCTCCTTAGTGTTGGTTTAGGACATACAAGCAAGTCGTGCAGTGGCTTGTGACTATCACAGATCTCTGCAGAATTGCGGAAGCACGTAGGAACACTCTATTACAGCTTGGTGAGAAATAAGATGTGACCGTTCAAAGGAAGTAACGAGAAGGAACATGCAACTGTTTTGATGCTGTGTGGATTTGTAGGCTGGTAAGGGTCTATGAGAATTAGACAGTTTTAGTCTAGAATTTCAGTTATGTTGTCTCGTGTATTGAGTCTCTTTGAGGCTGTCATGTAATAAATGGTCTTGGGACTAAAAAGTAAGCACTAGGGATTTTAGGTCTAGGTGGATGTTGGAATATCGTGGAGAGAGGAGAGCTGTCTAGCCGTTGCTGTGAGGAATGCATCATGTAAATTTTGCACCTGCGAGGATGTTTGTTAACTCTCTGTTTTTGTATTCCCTTTCAGCCGCGTTATCCTGCCTGTGTCTGTGGAGGAGGTAAGTCCTTTACTTCTTCCTTCCTTTCTTTAGGGCTGTAAATAAACTTGTGATCAAAGCAGACTGAATGAACAAAAACTGGAAAGTACAAGAGAAGGATATAGCTTTCTTTAGGACCCCTGTGAGCTGTTACTCATTCACCATCATTTTGACCAAATAATAGAGTTTCTTTAAGCTTGGGGGTACTGATTATCTCTCCTGTAAAGTACTTTCAGATGTGTTGATTACAAATCTTGACTTGTCAGACTGCTCTGAAATACAGTTTCCTTTTGATTAATACTATTGTTCTTTTTTCTGTTTTTTTAACATGAAGAGAAAGCTTTAATACAAATTTAAATTACCTTTTAAACTGTGTTTTGCTGGAACTCTTGTTTTAAACTCGTGGACAGAGAGCAACAATTTCTTCTGATTTGTGAGGCTGGTATAGCAAAAGACTGATTGTGTATATTGGTCTTAGGACTTATTAAGACCTGTCTTCCAGCTTTTGCAGAAATCCTTCCAGGCGTGTTTTTTCTCCCCGTGTTATTCTTGGCTGTAAGCCTTTGGTTTGTGAGCTCTGATCAAGGGCTTGTTCTAACTCTTAGGGAGAGCTGTGATAACAACACTCTTGTTCGTTTTTCTTTTCCCTAAATATAGCAGCTACTGTGGCAGAGACAGTGGTGAGCAGGATCGTGGCAGCACTGTTTTAAGCATACCCCTTTTATAACTCTGCTTTACTGACAGAACACAGCTTACAGCTTGAGTGGTGTGTTCCTGTAGCTGTGGGGCTGTCTAGTAAAAGAACGGCAATGTCTAAGCCAAATTCCTTGTTGCTGCGTGACAGGCATGGCCTGCTGATAGAAAGCCTAGACCTCTGATCAGAGAGCGGTTTCAGGTTTGTTTTGGTTCCAGAATGAGGGTGTTAATGCTAAAAGTCTGTCTGTTGCTTACTCCTAACCTGTAGCTTATATACTTTCTGCATCCATCTGTTTGAAGCAGTTTTAACAGAAGTCCAACTGAAGTATTAGAGTAAGTATGTTTAGATCTTTTGTTGTGCCTGAGTGCTGTGTATATGGGGAAGTGCTTGACAAGGAAAGGACTAACACGATAAGCTTTATCGAATAAGCAAAGGATGCAAACTTCTAAGTTAAATGGTAAGGTACTCCAGAGCTTAATAAACAGAAGGGCTTAACCTAAGTAACAGGAGCTCTTCCTCGTAGTAAAGCCTCCTAGGTATCAAGCTGTGTAAAGAGAAAGTCAAAGCATCAATATACAGATTGTTTCTCTGAGGAGGTTAGACTGGATGACTGGATGGAACCCAGCACAGGGTTTTTCTCAGTTCTCTGATACTAGGATTAACCTTCATCCAGTTAAAGCGAGTCCATCGCTATGCTCTTTTCCCTCCCTGGCTGGCTGTTCAGTGCCAGGAGTGTTTGAGCCTTGTGTGTAGGCTGCCTGTGTGGAAAATTGAGGTTTCTGGTAGTATGTAAATCTGTCGGTCTCTAGCAGCCTCCTTGTCTGAGGACGTCCTGGAGTCATCTATTTCAGAAGGTGTATCCTGTCCTCTAGATCAGAGGAGTTCCAGAGAATTGAATAACCTACTGAAAAGTCTATAAAGTGCAGATCAAATACACATCATTAAAAGTGAAGGAACAAAAATACCAGAGTCTACACCTTGATGGGCTTGGATTGTGTATAGACCACCAGCTTGACCAGATTTAATTTCTCCCCAAACTTGTGTATTGTCACCATGTCCCCAGGCGATCCTCTTTTCAAAGCCTGGTGGTTCTCATGTGATAGGCTGCACTTCAGGAACCAGTTAGATAAGTGAAGAGTTCTAAAATTCAGTTAGCTTTGCATATGTACTGGTGTGATGTGGTACTTTTAAAGATATGCTGAAGAAGAAAGGTTATTTCCAGTATTGACCCAAAGGATGACTACTGCTTTGCATTTGTGTATTGCTTCTTCCCCCTTCTTGTGTGGAAAGATGCTGACACATCTGTGCACCGCTCAGTCACTACTACGAAACAGCTGTGAAAACTTTATTGCTTTCAAGGATCGCCTTGTGCACCAACTCTTAAATAGGGCTCTGGAGAATTGTGGCTCTTGACTGTGTAGCTGCTTATTCATCATCTCCACTGGCAAGAGGACTTCTGAGTCTGCTTTAATATGGTCAGCTTTTGCTGAAAAGACTGAAGAGTTCATGCCTCCTGCATGCAAATTGTTGCCAAAAAATCTGATGCCAATTTGTAAGATAGGGAATGAAATGAATTATGACTTTAAGGCATTGTAATAGGGCTGAGGGAGTCTTCTGTGTCCTTGTGTGATATGCCAGGGATACTATGTTCAGTCCCCTCCACCCTAGCAAATGGAGCTTAACCAATAGTAAGGAATTCAGGAGAAAACTAATGATCAGGAAGGCATTGGGGAGATGTGACTTAATGAATAAAGACATCAGTGCTGAACAGTTAGCCAAGTAACTGCAAGGATGGGAACAAAACGATGGAAGAGAAGCCCTGGTGATGACTACAAGTTGAAGGCTGGGATGTAGGAGTTAGACTGTAGCAGATCTGTCTTCTACCAGGAAACTCTGCCAAAAGGTGGTCCCGCTCAAGTGCGGGCTGCAAGCTGCACTCCTGTGTTGTTTTATACATTGTCGCACTGCAGGGAGCAGAAAGAAAAAAACCTTGTTGTATCTTAGGTGCTAACCTTTACCAACATCGCGTTGCACAGTGCCAACTTGGGGAGTGAGGACTCAGCGGCTGTGTGGGTGTCTTGCCAGCTGCTGCTTTGAAATGCTGGTATGGATTAGAGCTGTGTGTACACATTCTGTGCTGCCTCTTTGTTCCTCTCACATGGGAAGGAGCTTGCCAAGCGCAAAGGACTCTTATTTATTAATTGTGTTCAAAGCTGCTTTCAGGAAAGTAACTGCTCTTGGAGATGGCGACATTGAGATCAGGCCTTCTGAAAGATATTTGATGTAATGAAGATGTGCTGTTGGCCTTATTAGAGGTGTTGTAACACAGATCAAGACATGAGTTCTTGCAAAAGATAAGAAGGTTGTTGGAACTCTCAGGTTTGCAGGATAGATCTGTCTGACACTTTGGGCTTAATAGAACCAGAATCTGTTTTCCAGTTAACTTTTACAGGCAGGTGCTGTGAGATTTGTTCATCGGGACAGTTTTATTTGGCACTTTTCCTCTTTTATCAATGCGATTAGAGGATCAGAAATAACAGGGGAGATTAAATGGTGAAGATGCCAAACCGAAGGGCTTATCCTCTTAGTGTCTGAACTTCGACCCATGTATGTGAAAAGGGAGAAGGAATGAATGAGATACTGTTACAAGGAGGAGTTAGTTTGTGCCCCTGGAGACCCATCCTGAGACTTGCTGCAAAGCAGTCAAAGCCGTTCAGTCCTGCCATCTAACGCTGTAGTTGCCAGGCCCATGATAAGATCTCTTCTCTATGAGCGTACCTGTGGCTCTTACTCTACTAAATCCACTTGCTTCTAAGATTTCACAACTCTAATGTTTTGCTCCTTTGGAGAGAGTAGAGTATTCTGTTATGTATGGTCATGAGGAAAGCAGTGTAGTGTCTGAAATGCCGGAAGGCAGAGTTGTGTTGCAGCCCAGAATCCAGCTTGCTGGTGACAGTGCAGGAACTGTCCAGCCAGGGCAGGAGTGCCTGTATAACCTGGGCCAGTACCTTCTGGAGACATCCAGCAGAGCTCTTGCACTTAGCTTGAAAGTGGTCTGGTGGGCTTCTTGCCCTGCCCCAGATGACATGAGGCCGGGATATGTAGCCTTATTACTTTGGCTTACAATCTACTGCTTTTAATACGTGTTTTCTTGGTCTTTGTTAGCACCAGGTGATATGAAACACCGTAGAGCTTAGGTATTGTTTTTGTTTTGGACTCTAACAATGAAATAAATTTAACCACTGTAGAAATCTCTCTTCATTGCTGAAGATGTACCAGCCCAGCCAAGTATTTCTGGATTGTGAGCTTAGAGCAGTGTTCCACTTTTCCAGCCTGGGTTTTGGTGCAGGGAGTGGTAAGTGCTATTCCTGATTCTGCTGCACAGCCCTATGCTGGAGAAAAGGAAGAAGGCCTAAACAGTGTTCTGTTGCTTTATAGTTATGTTTTGGAGTTTTGGGGGCTTTTGATTTTAATTTTTTTTTAAATCATTGCACTTCTGATATCTCATGCATTGTGGATTACCCTTTCAGACTGTCTCTCTCTACTGCCTTTGGCAGCGGTTACTGTTTTGCTCACTTTCAGTTCTGAAAACTTAACTCTGTTAAGTTTAAACACTTCCTTTTGTCTTGGTACTTTAGCTTCTTCATCCTCGAACCTTGTCTGTTCATCTAACTTCACCTCAAAGAGACCTGCTTGAATTTTCTTCATTTGATCATGTTTCTTTTGGGCTCTGCATTTCTTTTTTAGCTACCAGAGGCAAGAGTCTGTTAGTCTTTACATCTTCTGCAGAGAAGAATGTTCTCTTTTTGCTCATATTCTTGATTTTTTTCCTCTGTTCTTTCCTGTGAAACATTTCGGCATGCTGCTTATCAACAAGATTGTGTTAGTGTGAAGTAGTTTGAGTGATTCCTAGGAAATAATGCTGCTGAGAGTCTGTAAGAGACTGAAAAATGATCTTATGATAAGAATTTTACTGTATGTTGAAATTCTGTGCTCTCCATGTTAGTGGTTTAATGCTTGGGGCTAAGAGGAAGTGTGACACACAAAAAAACCCCAACCCAAAATGAAGATGATAGAAAAAACTATAGGGGTTTATGGCAATGACAGCGTGGATCAGCTGGTCATCTGGGACACTAGTTGGCTCAGTTGTTTTGTTAGATAAAGTTTTCAAATGGTTTTAGTTACGTGAAAATAAAACATCATTTGGGGTTGGATAAAGACAGCTGAGAAGGAAGAAGAGGCTTAGTTGTAGAGAACTTGACAGAAGAGAGTTTGAAATGAGTTCAGAAGGGAAATGGGTGTTCACTGGAAGGACCTGGTCAGATCATACTGTCAGTTTTGGCAAAAGAGTCTGAGCATGTCAGTAGGCCTTGTCATAAAGGCCAAGAAGGGTAATTTCAGTATATTCAGCCTTAAGAAGCAGCAGCATTTCATTGGAAAGCCCACTGGTGCAAATGCTCTCTTTACTTCAAGCTTCTTATTTAGTTGTTTTGAACTGCACTTGGGTGATGCTCATCTTTGATCCTAATGGGCTCCTAAGCTGTGCACATCTAACAAGTATGTTTCTCAGAACACTTAAATTTGATGGTGCAAGTACGCTTGATTTTCTATGTCCCTTCTGCAATTCTTCATTCCTTTCCCTCCTACTCTCTGTCTTGTCAAAAAGCTTCATGTGAAGTGCTTCGGGACTCTTCTGGACAAAAAGTACTGTATGCTTATTCATTTAGGACTGGCAGTGCGTTATTCTCTGTTTGACCTGAACAGTTGGGGCACCTGTGTGCCAAAAAGAGTGAAAAACAATGGATTTTGCTACAGTGTGCCTGAGGTCGTCCGCATTCTCTTTAAATGTCCTGGTGCTCCTTTAATTTGTTTTACTTTTTACTTCTGAATTTGTATTGGTTTGGATCTTGAGATTTAAGGGTTAAAGGTAACTATCCTATTGGGAGTGCTCTCCTCCTAGCTTACCACTCAGGCTTCCTATATCAGAATAAAAATAAATGAGCTGCTTATCTGGGCACACAAGTGGATTTTCTTTTCTCTGCCTTCTCCCCAGATAATACATTTATCCGTGGCTGCTTCTGGTAAAGTTACGCCTTCTGAATTACAGCTCTCACAACAGTGTGTCTTTAACTCCTTTAGTATCAAGTGGGACAGCTGTATTCTGTGGCGGAAGCCAGTAAAAATGAAACTGGCGGAGGTGAAGGCGTGGAGGTCCTGGTGAACGAACCCTATGAAAGAGATGGAGAGCGGGGGCAGTACACACACAAGATCTACCACTTACAGAGGTACGTAGAACATTTTATTCCCAGAGCTGGGCATGGCTTCTTGGGCAAGAGGAGCTGGAGGAAGATGCAATAGGGTGGCAGCAACTGTAGAAATCACAGCTTGTGTACAGGCTAAAAGACATGGAGGTAAGACGGGAGTGCAAAAACAGCTGGCCCATGGTACAGCTGGCAGTGAGCATCATTGGTACTCCTGTGCACACCTGTAAGCATGGTGATCGTCCCAGGAAAATCTGGCTCCGAGCTTTTAAAAGCAAATATGATCCTGTTACCTGGTATTTTCCTACTTGACCAAAATGCCTGCTAGATTTCAACCTGTTTTCAGTCTCCTTCTCCCCTCCCCTTCTTTTTTCTTTCCTCTCATTATGCAAAGAAGGTTTAGATTAACCTGCCTCAGTCAGCAGTCTCTCGAAACCGTCGCACTGGGGGTGAGGAGAACTCACCAATTCCATGAATGTTCAAGTGCGAGTCTCTAGCGTCTGCATTTCACGTGATGTTCTGCCTGTCTCCATAGTGTCTGGGCCACAGTTGTCATTACATGTAGTTCTTACTAATACCTTTCTTCCCATTTCCAAATTCTGCAGCAAAGTGCCAACATTTGTGCGAATGCTGGCCCCTGAAGGAGCTCTGAATATACACGAAAAAGCATGGAACGCCTATCCCTACTGCAGAACTGGTGAGTGCATGAGGACGACTGTGGATTGTTGGCTTTTTGTTTTTTTAGGGGCGAGGAGGAGGATGGAAGGGGATAAGGAAGGAGGTAGCCAGCAGGGAAGCTGTTTCAGCTCTTAAATCTTGGATTTCTGCGTAAGCTCTCTTGTGGTCAGGAAAAGCAAAATATAGTGCTATGGAGTTAAAAGAAATGCCCTTGTCTGGTGTGCTGCTAATGAATGAAGATGGTAACGAAAAGAACAGATTAAGGACTGGATGTTGGTCCTACTGAAGGAACAGATGTGTAAGACTAGAGAAATGGACTCAAGTCCAGCATAACCTGGTGGGGAAAAATCTGGAAGATGCAAATGGGGAAGATCTTGGTTGCCTCTTGCTTAGTGCAGCTGGGTGAGAGCGGGTGCTGTGTGACTGACATTGGCTCAGCTGCAGAGTCCGAGGGTGGTGAAGATTGAACAGGTAGTGCTGCGAGTTGCTTTGGGGTTGGGGGCCTGACACAGATATCCCCATGTCATGCACCAAGTGTGAAGTGAATCCGTCTGTCAGTCTGGGGTGAGGCTGAGGAAGCTGTGCAAAGTGGTGAAATGATGTCAAACCTGTTTTCTACTGGAGTGTTTAGTATCTTATTTACTCACTGAAGTTATCAGCCACAGTGTTTAACCACGGCTGTTTTTTCTGGTCGTCTTTGCTGTAGGAACTCCAAATTTGACTTTGCCTCCAAATTCAGGCAGCATTTTTGGCTGTGTTTTATGATGTTTGTCTTTCTGCTATTTGGTAGTGCTACAGTTGCTATGGGAACGGTAAACTTGAATTCCAACTGTTGTTGAAACTCAATATCGAAAAAAATATATTTTAACTATTTACTTAAGAGAATTTTAAATTAAGTGTTTTAAAATACAGAAAAAGCCTTTCATTGAGGGAGGACAATGTTACTTCAGTACATGAAATTACGTGCAGCAGTCCGGTAGAGTGGTTATTTCAGATACAAAATTCAGATACCATCATCAACTGCAGAACAAGTTTTTAATGTGTCACATAATTCAAGATGCAGAAACAATGTTATTTACAACCTATTTTTCTTATTTTTATGTAGTTTTCTTTCTGCATATTAAATAAATTGGCTAGTAAATGTCCAGTGTATTTCTGTGTTAAGTACATTGAACTAGTTTAAATGCAAACAGTTCTTTGGAAACAGATTCAAGTTGACTCCCGTAGGTTTGGTTAAGCATAATGCCTAGCTCTGTGCTCCTTTCTTCTCCACCACTGTCTGAAACAAAGGTATGCAGTTAGCTGTTTTGATACTGTTAGCTGCTTATCTCCCTCACTTGCACACTGCTAAAATTCTACTTAAATGGAAAAAATGTGGTGCTAAAATCCAGTACAAGACTTTCCAACACAGTCAAACGGATTTCAGATTTTGATATGCTAGAAATTACAACATAACCAAAAAAATCCTGGACTGTAATAAACGCTAACATAAAATACAAGATAGAAAGCGCTTTGTTGTGAAGGTAGGAGCAGAAGGCAGTTTTTATGCGGAGGCTGGCAAATCTGGTTAGAGAATCTGCCAGCCTGACGTGAATCAAGAAAAGCTCAGAAAGTTACTGAAACTTGCACTAGTTGGTACTGGGCGGGGGGGAGAACCCGTGTATGTGGTGTAGCTGCCGTACGCATTAGCATTTTGCTTTGGGATGTGCTTCAGTATTGTGGTCTTCCATGAGGAGACTCTGATGGCCTCATGTGAATATTCGTGCAGCGTAAAATGCCGTGCAGGCTCACACCAAGTGCTGTGGCTTTCTTTTGAACTCGAGAGCCAGGGACACGGTAAGAACTGAACCTGGTTTGACTGCGTGGGAGTTAGTGGTACTTCTGCCCGTGCCCTCTCCTAACAAGGTGACACTAGCATGCTACTTACCTCCACATCAGCTAGTACACAGAACCTTCAAAATTTTAATAAAGCAATATTTTTAGTTAATTGTGCCTCACGGTATTTTTTTAATTATATGAAATCATCCTTCTTACACTTCCCAATATCTCTACTCAAAACCTCAATTATTACTTTAATATGCGTATTATTTACCATTACCAAAGACGTGCTGCAGACTGAGGGAATTTACCTGCTTAGCTTGTGACTTTCTGCAATTCTGCTTGCTTGTTTGTGCTGTAATATGTTGTTTTTATGTACTTTGAGTGGAAGCCTTGCTTTGTTCCTTTGAGGGTATGAACTGTAAATGACATTGTTGTCGTTTGCATTTACAACTTTTACAGTAAAAACGAAGTGAGGATTGCCTAGTAGTTCTAACCGTGGGCTGGTGCCAAGGAGAACAGTCGTCTTTTCTGTAGTCTGACTTAAATATTAATGTTGCCTAAATGTTTTTAGAAAAGCAATTTGATGTGAGTTCCACTCTTCTGAGTGTCGGTATGGCCCATGGCCAAATGTCAAGAAACTGAGAAGGTATAACTGCAGCTGAAATGTGTAGGAGTTGCTGCTGTAACGCCTCAAGTGCGGGCTCTAATTTTGTAGCAAGCTGAACATCTAAGTTTTAATGGACATTTCTAAAGAGATTAATTTGTTTGCTTTACACATGAGAAGTCTTCCCCACAGAGAAGAAATTAGAAAGGTGAAGGAGCCTGTTTTAAGGCAGCTGCATCGTCAGGGTGTAGTAATGGGAAGGTGGGAATGCTCTGGTTTATAATTACTGCTGGTATTTTTGTTTGGACTACCAGGAAAAAACCTTCCTTCTTGCAGAAATAATGAAATGTTCTTTGAGATGAAGTTCAGCTTTTTAAAAATTAGCCTCAGCTCTGGTTGCTTGTTCTCTCCCTCCCTCCCAGCATGTCAGTCTGAATAATTAGCCTTCTGTAGATTGCTGTAGAAAGCAATTTTCAAATTGTTAGGGGGTGTAGAACAGCCCAAGGCCTGGCAGTAGGTAGCTGGATGTGCGTGGTAGGTGATAGGGGATGTCTACAGGATGTTGGGTTGGAAACTCGCAAGTTGTAGTAGTACCTTTGAAACGAAATTGCTTCTTAAAGAAGCCCTTGTGTTAAACTTCAGGACGAAACAGCAAAGTTCCGCTCTAGCTTCAGACATCCTTATTCTTGAGTAGAATTGCCAACATACTCTGATGGTTCAAGTAGAACAGATACTGACTGTTACAGGATCTTTAATTGCTTTTCTGTGTTGAATAATTGAGCCTTACTATCCAGGGAGTTTAGTTACCATGAGCAGCAGAGATGCAGAGGGTCTGGTTACTGCGTGCAGGAGCGATGAGGTCTGCACTGGCCTGGAATCCAGCAAGTGTTTACTTCAGAACTACGGAGAGGTTTCTTATCTGCAAGCTGAGAAAGGATTGGTGAAATGCTGTCAGCTGAACATACTTATTCCGTCTTCTCATCCAGCTGGCTGGAGTCCAGAGAGCAGAAGTGGCAGTACATAATTAATTTGCTGCTCCTCTGGGTTTCTCCAAGTCTGAGAAATTCTAGAGGGGAAGGGAGTGAAGTTAGCTGGTTTTTATTGACTTCTGCTAGTATCAGTAGCCCCCTGGGAACCTGGAATTGTCCCTGTGTTGCTGATAGTGGGAGGAGGGCTATGGTTGCTGTACATTCTTTTTTCACTAAAGTACTGTATCTCTTTCTTTCCATGTGCTGATTTCTTGGAGCAGTTATTACAGTAAGTATTGTTTTTACTGATGATCTATGGGAGCATGTGTAATGTCTGAAGTGAAGTGCTTTGGGTGTAATAAGCTCTTTAGCCTGAGCTAAAGGCACTTTAGCTTTTGTCAGTGTCATTGTAGGATCATGTAGATTTAAACCCTGGTACCAACAGCAGCATATCCACAAACGCTTTCAAGTTAGGGCCAGAGATCTTTCTTAACTGCAGCAGTGCTCAGCTTTACGAACGGGAACGTACCACTGCCTAGTTAAACTGATGATAAGAAAGTTAACTCATACCGTTATATTCCTTTGAGTAATGTCCTCTGAATTTGATATTTCCTTTTTACATGCTGCGTGTGTTTCACTGGCTTGCGCTTTTGTTTCTACTCCCTTGAGGGAGGATAGGGTTACCTTTGGAAGTCCTTTTCTATTCACAGTAATAATGAGAAATGGAAAGTTTTTTGCTTGCTTGGCAGAACTGTGCTTCTTGTCCCTTTGCTTTCCACTGTCAAAAGCTCTCAACACATCAGTTTAATAACGTTGTTCATTTGAAGAGTTACATCCAAATATGCACTGAATGCTAGATCAATAATCTGTTTGAAGAGACAATCTCTGCCTACTTAATTTATGTTACCCCTTCAAAACTCTAAATAGTGGCAGATATTGTCCTTCAAAGAAAAAGCTGTTTATAAACTCCAAATGTTTCACTAAAACAATGGAACTTACCTTCCCTCCAGTAAACAGCTCGAGGTTTGTTTCATCTTACATATGTAGTAATCAAACAATTTTGCTAAAACCAGTGATGTGTTTATAGGTGATTATGAAGTTCCCGAAGTCAAACCCCAATCAAGTTATAATTCTTTGAGCTGACTTTCCTAATGCTTATCTAGCTAATGAGAAGACAAGTTGTATATCCAGAGAATAACAAAAAGCTTTATTTTGGTGATAGAATGAGTATATGAAGGATGACTTCCTGATCAAAATTGAAACCTGGCATAAATCAGATCTTGGAACACAAGAGAATGTAAGTGCTTGTGTCGTGTATTTTGTTCATCTCTTTAATGTCACAATGCTGCTTTCTGTGCTAGATTAGAGAATTGCTCTGTGGAACTGTCTGTTCGCTGTGTCCTTGGATTTGAAATGCTTATCGCACTAGCGAGGCAGAGACTCCCTCCTGTCGGCTTCTCATATATGCTGAATAAAATTGTTCCCCAAACACTTGTTCTGTGTGAGCACCTTTGCTTCTTTAGAAGGTCTCGTATTGTGTGTTTGCTGTGGTGTCCTCTCCGTACATGGAAGAGGAACACTGGGTGTCTGCATCTTCATCGGTTTCTTTTATTTACAGTCTTAGAATGGGAGTGTTCTGGAGTTGAATCAGTTATGTTACTCCTGTACTTTCACTGCAGGTTCATAAACTGGAGCCAGATGTGTGGAAGAATGTAGAAGCTATTTATATAGACATTGCTGATCGGAGTCAAGTGCTGCCCAAGGTATGGTAGGTGGGTACGAGCTCCCTAGCGTGGAGGCCTTGTGCTAAAAGAGGGATAAAGTACAGCCTGTGTTACCAGGGCTGGTCATGGGTAACAGGACAAACAAGAGAATGGAAGGAGGAGGAAAGGCATTCCGTCAAAGTTTTTAAGCAAGCTATTAAAAGCCGTGTCAGTACTGCGTGTAGCGTGCGTTACTTAGCCTTGCAGCGCGTGTAACAGTGTATGTAGTTCTGCAGCGCTGCAGCTGATTATGGTGCTTGAGTAGCAAGAAATGGTACTGTCCTCTCCATGTGGGATCTTTTCTAAACTGCCTTCTCTCTGAAGCTGACCCGTGGCTTCACAAGTGTAGCTTGAAGTTGTGTAGCTCATACTTTGTTCTAAGAATCACTATAGTTAATGTCAGAAATTAAGGGATGTTTCTGTACTGTACTGGAAAAAACCCCACCTATATAAAAATGGAATGTTGTTTGAGTTTCTCCACTTGCTATTTCTGATACCATTCAAACATGGCTAATTTACCTGTTCTCAAACTTGGCCTTGGGTATTGAACCAGAACTAGTACTTATTTTAGCTTTTCTTTCTACTAAAGATGAATTAGCAGAACATGGGTAGCTTCCGATTCTGATAGGTTAGGTGGGTACTAAGATGTATCTGCAAATACAAACTACTCTGAATTAAAGAGCAAGGAGAATTCACCTGAAGCAGAAGACTCCCAAAGAAGATGCTACCACTTGATCGCTTCTGGCACTGAACTGATGATGATTTGAGTTTGTTTTCATTTTAATGGAACTGGCAGTAGGAGTACACACCTCAGTCTAAATCCAAGGTGTTGGAGGAAAATGTTTCAAATTGTTTCCTGTGCAATAGCGGGCATAACTGATTCCTCTTTGTTTTTGGTGATGCTGTGTGTTTGACTGTACTTGTCTTCTGGTGTGTAGTACGTGAGCATCGTACTGATACAGTGCTGTGAAAAATAGCAGATACCGTGGCTCCAGAGAACACAGCCGTTTTCTGCAGCAGCAATGTTTAGTTCCCAAAGAACGAGTGGTTCCAGGAAACCTATCCTGAGGGCCTACAGATCTGATAGTCTTCTTACCCCAAAAGAAGAGTCCTTACAAAGTTCATATCAGTTTGTTACCACTTCTTCACAGAGGTCTAGGACACAGCACAGGGGGGAGAAATATGTTTCCTTGAAGAGTGCCTGACCTAATGTTGAAGTCTGAAAACAGTAGCTCTTGAGAAGGCAGTTAGAGGTTAGTCTTTGCCCACCAGAAAAATAAATCCTTTGTGAGAATGAGCAGCTGGGTAACAGTAGGATAATTTGTGTTTAATCTTGTATGTCTGTCCAACAGGATTACAAAGCAGAAGAGGATCCAGCGAAATTTAAATCTGTCAAGACTGGACGTGGACCTCTGGGTCCCAACTGGAAGGTGTGTATTGCGTGAGTTCACAACTGTATCATCTCACATGACTAAAGTGTGGATACGGGGGCTTGGAGCCAAAGAGATACTTGGAAACCCGTGCGTTCAGTTCTGTAGAAGGAAACACAGAACTCAGCTGTGATCTGTTCTGAAGTTAAAGGATATGGAAGAGTTTGGTACAAATAGATAGAATGAGTGCCAAGAAATTGCCAGAGCCGTCTGGTATTAAGCCCAAGGGTTCACCCCAGGGAATTCAAGGGTGAAATAGCTGAGTTATGAGCAGCAGTGTTTAACCTTTCACTTAAATCCTTGGAATGTGAAGACTCTAGAAGTGCCCTTTAAAACGGACCCTGAGTGGGATCTTGGGAGCTGCGAGTGTTCAAGTCTGATCTCTGGCAGGCGGACTTAGAATTGATACGATTCATTTGGGAAGAGTGGATATGGCTCCTGTAAAAGGAAATAGGAAAACTCCACCTTACAAACCTTGCGGAGTTTTCTTTAAAGCTTGATAATTTGGTGGATGACTCGGGAGATACAATGTAATTCCAAAATGTTTTAGATAGGGACTTTATCAGAAGGCTTTTAAGGAAACTAAGTAGCCATGGCCTTACAGTGATGATACTGAAAGACATAAATGTAACGGGAATAAAAATGGAGAACAGCAAAGAGGAAGGAATAGTTCATCGTCAAAATGGAGGGAAGGCCACCTGTGGAGGACATTAGGGTCTATTATGTCCTGAAAGACCCAGGTGGTCAAAGATGTGGCAACATTTTTTGACAAAGGATAGGCAAGAATGCAAGGTGATTATGAGGAATTGTGGAAAGACTTCAATAGTTGTGACTGAAGGAGCTGCTTTCCTGAAGATGTTTGACCTGAGTCCTGATGCGAGTATCTTTGTGTCTTTGCAGAAGGAGCTGGGCAAACAGACAGACTGCCCCTACATGTGTGCTTACAAACTGGTAACAGTCAAGTTCAAGTGGTGGGGTCTGCAAAATAAAGTTGAGAACTTTATACAGAAGGTAAGTGAGCTCTATGATGGGGAGAAATGTGGAAATGAGGCATGCTTCATCTTCCATCTGCTTTAGCACTGGAGCTTCTTCCAATACTGTGTCCTGCCTGGAGCTACTGACTTGAAACACAGTGATGTCACCTCAGGCAATACAGTCAAGGCCTCTGCCTGATACTCTGCAGTCAGTTACGCTGGATTCAGTTTGCTGCTAATCCAAGGCCAGGGCTGGCTGACTGTTCTGTGACTTGGCTATTGAACTGTTTTCACTCTAATATATGAGGGTAAACTGCCTGGTTTGCATTGTTGAACAGATCAGCCTGAGCATTGCCGTTATTAGGAAGTTAATTTGTGAATGATGAGAATGGTGCATGCACACTAGGGATATTTTGGTCAGGGGCAAGACAACTTTTCGTGGGGAGATAGCTACAGCTTCAGTCACCTGATCCTAACCAGCTGAGGACCTTTCTGGCAAGTCCTGTAGTTCAAGTCATGTTTTCCTCTCCTAGACTGCTACTTGAAAAACCTGTGTTATAAAAAATAAGATGATGGGAAATTTTATTAACTCAAAAACCCTGGAAAGAGCTTTTGCTGTGTTAGAGTTCATTACCCATGAACTGCAGCAGGATGCTAGACCTGAGAATCAGTATGTTCTGTTTTCCAGGCAGGGCCATGCCTACGACTTCATGTCATGGAGACTTGTCAGTGGTTAATATTGATAAACGACAGTGCTGCTTCTGCAAAAGCAATTCCCTGGTGATATAATCTAAGGAGAACTCTTGCAGGATTTCCAATACCTGTAACAAAAGCCCTGAACAAAGCAGTGCCTTGAATCCCTTTCTCTTTATGAGTGTCTCTTCAGCTACACGTTTGTGTCAAAGTAGTTGAGCTACTTCTGATGAAAGGAAGTTATCAGATGTGAAACTAGAACTGGTAATACTGAAGTGTCTTTCCTTAATGAGGACTTCCCAAGATGCATTGTATACCTCTATCTAATATAGTGATTTTGTCTGGCTTAGCTCTTATAAAATAGAAGTAAATTGCTCCTAACTTGAAGTAGCTTGTGCACAGTAGTTACTTCTGCTGAAAGGTTTTTGGCTGTGGAAAACAAGTTTAGGCTTTTTTTTAGGTCACTGCAAAAGAAAAAAGCAAGATGGGTGCATGTCAACCCTTTATGCTTGCTGACCTCGAGTTTTTAGCAGGTCAGGGATTATTTCGAAAATACTTTTATCCTGTTTCTCCTTTTTTTCTGCACCTTCAGGCCAGCTATTGTACTCTAAGTAAACCCAACCTGGAGCAGTTTATTCAGTTAGAATAGTACTGTCAAATCAAAGGAAATTACTAAAGCATTCACTAATTCTTTCAATGTGCTGTGCAAGCTGCTGTCTAGGCTTGAACAAAAAAAATGTGCATTTCTCCAGGGATTCAAGGCTCTAGATACTCTGTTAAAAGAATAAAAATCAGCTAACTCCAGTTTCCAATTGTGGCAGCTATATAGAAAGGTGGGCGAGGGAGCTGGTTCTTCAGTGTACACATCTCTGGGAATTGTTATGATCCGGTTGGATCTGCATTAATTGCTCTATGAGTAAGCTCACTTGTATATTTTACTCCTCCTCCCTTCGCAGCAAGAAAAGCGTCTCTTCACAAACTTCCACCGGCAGCTCTTTTGCTGGCTTGATAAGTGGGTCGATCTGACTATGGAGGACATTCGTAGGATGGAGGAGGAGACCAAGCGACAGCTGGATGAGGTCAGTGGAAAAGCGGGGCAGGTGTGGGCTGTGTGAGAAACTGCTTCTATCCAGTGCAGTATAGAAAGACTGCGGCGTTGTCCTAGCGTGGTGCGTATTGTCCTCCTGCTATTTAGGTCATGCTGCTTGTGGTTGGAATGACTGGCTAGGACTCTGTTGTGCTGCCGTCTCCTAATCTTTATGGACTACTTCTGTTTGTTGTTGAGCCAATAAATGGATTGAACCACGCGTAGTGAGGGTATCACTGGCAATGATTCATTTACTGCTTTGATATCTTTGATTAGCTTTTACCCAAAGCTGAATGGTCATTTTTGTCCTTTGTTTCCAAAAACCAGTTCAGTAAAGCATTTTTAGCTCTAAGTATTAAAAGCAGGTAGTGAGGGTATGTAACGGGGTTCTTACCAAATTCATGTTTCTCATAGTAACAATGGTTACATTGTTCCCTGATTTGTGTACTGCACCGCACCCTTCTCTTCCTTCATGCTTTGGGGCATTTCATTATAGTTTCCTGTATGCTTTGCCTTTGGGATAATGGTTCCAGATCCCTCACAGACCTGCAGCTTAACCAGAAAATGGTGCTGTCATGTGCACATTCATGAACATAGATTTGGGATGCTCAGCTAAAATCTATCTTACATAAAGGAGGTAGCTTAATGTGTTCTGTACTAATACGTGCTGAGATAGTACCATGTGAGAATCAGTACTTGAATAGTGTTTCCTCTTTCAGATGAGAGAAAAAGATCCAGTGAAAGGAATGACGGCTGCAGATGACTAATACGACTTCTTCCTTGTGCACCGTAGGTATCAAGAGTTTGACAAACCTCTCTGTTGCTCTATTTAGGGTAAGAAATGATCCTGTTCATAGCTTCTGGCAGGCAAATCTGTGGTATTAATTGTTTTTGCAGTGAACCTCTTTCACTGACAAATTGACAAGTGAGTTTACTGTCTTGTTCCAGAGCTATTCTAAAGAAATGTCTGAGTGAAAAGCATAAGAAAATGTGTTAGAACATTTCGGAGACTTTACTGCTATTCTTATTTCTGTACTGTGTGTGTTACTTTCCATGGCATGCAGAGAAACTTTTGTCAGTCCTGAAAGGATAGGTTGGACCTGCAAGTAGTTAGAATACAATCCAAAACTGAAAATTCCTTGCAAATGTGTATGGAACTTCTTCCTCTTGTTGTTAACAGTATTTACTAATGGGCCAGGGCCTGGAGCTCTGCTTCAATGTTACAGGAGAAGCAGTGATAATTTTAAGGCTTTTGACTTCCCATCTGTGTCCCAGCGAGTGTGCTGACTGGGCAGGGGAAGGGCTATCGTACTGGAGTGCATATGTGAATTTGCTTTTGTTGGCCAGATCCCCAGGCTGTGTTCTAGGCAGTGTGCTGGATGATAACATGGAAGCAGTGTGAGAAAGTTGAACCGTATTCTCTTAAATTGTGTAATTGATTTGGTGTTTGATGGATTTTTTTAGACACTGTACAAAAATATGGTTTAATATGAAGGAGGTAAGAAGGCAAGGAGAAAGAGGAGACTGTCTATTTGTTTAGAGAACTCCCAAGTTCCTAGCCCCAACTTTTCTAGGGCAGTAGAGCACCACCCCAGCTGTCCTTGGGGAGAATGGGGCAGGGCAGAACCACAACCTGACAAAGGACGGACTGTTTGTCTCTGCTTGTCCTCTGTTACCTGCGGCTTGGCTGATGGTAACCAAGTGGGGCATGCAAGGTGAGGGAGTGTCTGAAGGGATGTCTTCTGATAATAGATTCTATTTTTTTTAATGCAACTTAAATGTTTTTAATGTCCTCTTCATTCATATTTACTCCAGTTCTTAATTAATTGGTGATCTCCTCAATCATATTGTAGCCTCTGGACTTAATAGATTGTTTAAATTGCAATGTTTGTTTATCGTTTTTAGGTGAGGTTGGAAATCCTGCTCTGGCTTAGTGCTGAAGCGTAGTGGTGCAGTGTTGCTATTGTCTGCACTGGTGACAATGTATCTCACATTTGCTTTCTGAAGGTTCCGTCTGACACGTCGTTTGGCACGCTGCTCTTCCAAAGTGGTTCTAAAGTGTTTTCTGATGTCTCTTTATTTTAGTTTGCAAGACAGTCGTCAGGAAGGCCCGGGGAATCCACACTCTTGACTGACGGACCATCTCTGGATCAAGCCTTTCTATATCCAATCGGCAGGCGATTTTAAATCTCCCATAGCTAATTCTAGATGCCCCTTCATATTGTGAGCAAATAGACCGTCTGGTACTAAGCACTCCGACGTTAGCACGTGTGCGAAGGAGGCAGCTCCTTGGAGACGTGTGACTTAGAGATCGCTGTATTTACCACTCCTCCCTCCTTTTTTTTCATTGTGTTCAGACCAATTTCCATGTGGCCCTGTTTGATTTCCAAGTGACTTTTTTAGCTATAATAGTCTTGTGATGTGGTGACTTTAGATTATTCTATTTTTTTTTTTACTTTATTTTTTTTTCCAAGTGGGATAAACTGCCACCTTTGTTCCTGCCCAGCCCTTCACCATTCTTTGAACGTCTGTTTGGAGAGAGAAACTGTCAGTATTTTAGAGTGCAAAACAACTCCACAAATTACTATGCTCTGATCCTTACTCCCAGAGTAAGAAATTTAATGGCATGTAATCTGAACACATAATCAGGAGTAGCCAGATATAGTTCTTGGCCTGCGATGAATTGTGATACGTGGCTTCTGCACGGCATTTTTTTGTTCTGTCTTAGCGTATGAGTTAAAGACTGCCCGGAGGCTGCATTCAGCGTCCCCAGGCTGGGGCCTTCAGCACGGAACTGTGGAGTTTCAGTTTAGTGGCACATGGTGGCTTTGGCCCGTGTAGCTTTGTTGTTCTTCAGCTGTGTGCGTCAGTCTTACAAAATCATTGTGGAAAGTTGCTTGACATATGTTGCAATTTCCTGGTACTTTATTTACTAAGACTTCCCATAACTTACAAAGCTAAAATTATTGTAATGTGATTCTCCCTGGACAAATTGGGATGTAGCAAAAGCTGATGTACAAGTAAAGTCTTGGTGTCTGATGATATTCAGGTGCCCGGGTTGGTGGTTCTGCGCAGCAATAATATTCTTCCCATTGCAAGACTGGCTAAAATACCTCCTTTCATGCTATAAAAAAAAGCAACTTATAAAAACCTGCAGTTTTCTAGGATATCTGTCAGTTCTTATAAATCACAAAGGATACTGTTAAACAATGTAAAGAGCTCTGGTTATTTAATGAACTCAAATACTTACTGTAACTACCCTTGTGTTGATATCAGCTTTAGACAATCAAATAAGCAGAACAGTATCAAAGAAATGCTGCTTTATTAAATACATATGAGGAAAAAAACCAACAATTTTTTTACTTATGCCTAAGGCCCAATGTTTGATTTTTCTTCCTTTTTTTTCCCTAGTAGTAATCACTTTATTTTCCACTTCTGTATTTGGCGGCCCTAACGCGAAATACTGACTGCCAAACACAGCCGTGGGCGTATCGCCACTTTTGAGGAGTCTTCTTGGCATTCTGTGATAGATCCGACTCCTTCAGCCCTTCACATTCCTGCACGCAGGAGATCCTGACGTGACCCCGTGCCCATGCTGAACAAGGGTGTGCTGGGGTCTGAGCTGTTTTCAGTGCGAGGGAGGATGAGGCATGCTCTTGAGGGAGAGGATGGCGTTTGGTTTCTGGGGAGGGGGCAGTTTATCCCTTTATTTTTAGTTTGGTTTTTTGCCTTACTCATGTCTAAGTGCAATAAGCTCTGAATTGTACCAGTAACTCTGGCAGGCTCTTCTCAGTGACCTCAGACGGTTTTGCGGGGTGGGAGCGGGGTTTGAGGGATTTTTAGCAATCTCACCAGGCAGAAGTAAAACAAATTTGTTGTATAATAGGTGAATAAACTAAATTTTAATCTGTGAGCCTATTTGGGACCAGGATGTTTTGTGGCATCTTCTATCGCTGTTCAAGAAGTATTCTAGGAGTGTAGGCCCCAGTTACCGTTCTTTCAGTTTAAAGTATTTTTAACTGAGAATTTATGCACTGACTTCTGTTCATGTTTGTCGGTTATGTTTTGAGGGATTCTTACACTTGAGGACAACCTGAGAATACACATAGCACACTTGTTCTTTCCATTTCTGTTATCCAAGAGGCTTTCTATCCGATGACACTAATCGCTATGGAAGCAGATTGTAACATTCCACCGTGCAATCCTTTTTTGATCCTCTGATTTCAGAGTAAAAGCTTTTGCACAAAGCTTTCCTGATTAGTGGAAAAACTTGCCGGGGGGGGAAAAAAAACCCCCGCAGGAACTCCAGCCTGAATACTTCCCCTCTCCCTGCCCCTTGCTTTCTCCCCTTCCAATATAATCCGAAGTGAAAGCATCCCTCAGCCTTGGGATAGACGAATCCTGTAAAGACCTTTCCGTCTCGATGCTTGGTTCCCGCTAGTGAGCGTAGTGCGGACCGCACAGCGTTACCGTGCTGTATCTTCCACCGGCTTCGGCGAGAACCCCTGGCCCCGCTGGGCTGTTGGGCCGTCGTAGGGCGACGGTTGCGCCGTGACCCTCGCTCCCGCCCGTGCAGGGTGAGTTTGGGGGTCCGGAGGCGGGGTCGCCGAAGCCTGGGCCAGGCCGGTTTGCTGGCGGGGCCGTTTGTTGTGTCCCTGTCCCCCTCCCCACGCCGCACCCCTCTGGGTTCATCCCCGCTGGGCCTCCCCGACGCGTTCCCGTGGGTTCATCGTGCTCTTTCCTTTGGCGACACACACTTTGTAGAATGGGTTAGATTATCTCGTTGTTTCTTTAAATGTGAGTTTGTGCCTTTTTTGTCTCCTAAATCTTCCAATACAGGCATATTGGAAACGAAATCTAATAAAATACTAGACAGAGTTTCAC
>NW_009695715.1:1899-3444 GCF_000703405.1 Apaloderma vittatum | reverse complement strand
CACCCATGTGGCACCCTATATTTGGGGCTTTTGGGCACAAGATACCCCCAAATCCAGGGAACCGGCACAGCCGATTCCCTGGATTTGGGGGTGTCTTGTGCCCTGAAGCCCACCCTGAGTGTGGGGACTTCACACCTCCCCGTCCCCATAGCTTGACGCCGAGCTGTGGACAGATAAAAGATGGAAGGAAGTTTTTTTCCCCCCCCTGCCCCAACTCCCTTTTTTTCCCCCGAGGTGTTGGATGTTTTTGCTGTTTCTTGTCTCCCCGGCGTAAATCAGCGTGGGGAGGGGGCTGAGTGCATCCATACCAGTGTCCCCAAGGTGCCCCCAGGCTTTCATCCCCTCCCTTACGCTTAATTCACTTTATTTTTCACATTGCTCAGCCCCACTCGTGCTGTTCCCCTTTTCCCTGTCCCTCCACTACGGGGAAATAAAACTCCGAATAAATGTATTAACATTTCCTAAACCCACCTTGTTTTTAAGCCCAAGTTTAGGGTGGGGAAACTGAGGCACAGCTGAGGTGGGGGGCACATTCCCCTACTCCCCCTCCCCACGGCCTTTCCCTCCCCAGTCTTTTTTCTTGTAAATATGGGGTGGTGTTTTGTTTTTTTTTTGTAACCCGCTCCTCTCCGCCGCTTTTTTTTGGTGTGAAAAACGCCTTATCGGCACTTTCCACCTCCGGGTGACTTTTTGGGCTGGTTTGTGCCCAATTCATTTTTACCGCAGCGTGAGCCAGGAGGGGGTCCCTCCAACACCCCCTCCCCCTTTTCTTTGTTTTTTTTGTTTGATTTTTTGTCTCTTTTCTTAGTTTTGTCCTTTTTTTTGGTCTTTTCTGAGATCCCAGCCATTGCCCCAAAGCAGGAGGGGACCGGGGGACACATCCCAAGGAAAAGCTCCTGGGGAGGGGGTGTCAGGGGGAGCAGGTTGGGGGGTCCCTTTGCAGGATCCCTCCCCAGGGTGTCACCCACACCCCGGGGTGACACGGTGTGGAAAGCTGAGCGGTGTTGGGTGAGGTGGGTCTGGTGCCCCCCAGCCCCTCCCCGTGTCCGTCACTTTGGTGGTCCTGGTGGGGGGGTCTCAGCCTGGGTGGGGGCTGTCCGGACCCCCCCGGCACCGCTCGCTCCTCCGCCCCAGCGCTGTGGTTTTGGTGCTTCCTCCCTTTGCCTCGGTGACTCGGTGACTTCGGGGAGGGAGGGGGTTTGGGGGTGGCCAGGACCCCCCCACTTTGGGGAGGGCGGCCACAGCCTCGCAGCCGGGGTCCCGAGCTGGAGCCTCACCAGGGGCACGGAGGGGAAACTGAGGCAGAAAGGCGGGAGCTGCTGCGGCCATCGGGAGGTCTTGGAGCTGGGTCTGGGGGTGTCGCTCGGTGCTCATGTCCTCGGTGCCGTGGGGACTTGGGGGATGTGACACAGCAACCTGGCTGGGGGACGTCTTTTTCTCTCTTTCTTTTTCACTTTCTTTTCTTTTTCTCTATTTCCTTTCCCTTTCCTTTCATCTCTTTTATAAAAATCTCTTCTCTTCTCTTCTCTTCTCTTCTCTTCTCTT
>NW_009695715.1:1242-1801 GCF_000703405.1 Apaloderma vittatum | reverse complement strand
TCTTCTTTCTTCTTTCTTCTTTCTTCTTTCTTCTTTCTTCTTTCTTCTTTCTTCTTTCTTCTTTCTTCTTTCTTCTTTCTTCTTTCTTCTTTCTTTCTTCTTTCTTCTTTCTTCTTTCTTCTTTCTTTCTCTCTTTCTCTTTCTTTCTTTTCTTTCTTTTCTTTCTTTTCTTTCTTTTCTTTCTTTTCTTTCTTTTCTTTCTTTTCTTTCTTTTCTTTCTTTTCTTTCTTTTCTTTCTTTTCTTTCTTTTCTTTCTTTTCTTTCTTTTCTTTCTTTTCTTTCTTTTCTTTCTTTTCTTTCTTTTCTTTCTTTTCTTTCTTTTCTTTCTCTCTTTCTCTTTCTTTCTTTTCTTTCTTTTCTTTCTTTTCTTTCTTTTCTTTCTTTTCTTTCTTTTCTTTCTTTTCTTTCTTTTCTTTCTTTTCTTTCTTTTCTTTCTTTTCTTTCTTTCTTCTCTCCCTTTTCCTCCCCACCCCAGCGGAGCTGACAGGAGGGCGGGCAGGGGCAGACCTGTCGGCTGCTGTTACGAGCGGCGGCTCCCGGGTCCCCGGGGTGTCACAAC
>NW_009695715.1:565-914 GCF_000703405.1 Apaloderma vittatum | reverse complement strand
TGACGCTTCGTCCCTGTCGTAGGGTGAACCTGGCGCTGGCCTACACGGAGCTGACGGAGGAGCTGTGCCGCCTGCGGAACCTCAGCTCCCTGCAGAGCCAGATCCTCCGCGCCCTCCTGCAGGAGAAGAGCCTCAACGGCGGTAAGGGGGGGCTGCACCGCAGGGCTGGGATGCAAAAAAAATCAAGGAGATGGTGTGGGTTCCCCTCATCCTTCAGCTGGTGCTGAGCTCCTGTGTGTGTTCATCCTGGGGAGCATCCCTCCCCAGGATCTTCCCTCCCCAAGATCTTCCCTTCCCAGGATGTTCGGTCCCCGGGAGCATCCTTCCCCAAGAGCATCCCTCCCCCACA
>NW_009695715.1:0-550 GCF_000703405.1 Apaloderma vittatum | reverse complement strand
ATAGAATCATAGAATCTTCCTTCCCTGGGAGCATCCCTCCCCGGGAGCATCCCTCCCCAAGATCTTCCCTCCCTAGGATCTTTGGTCCCCGGGAGCGTCCCTCCCTGGGAGCATCCCTCTCCAGGATCATCCCTCCCCAAGATCTTCCCTCCCCAAGATCTTCCCTTCCCAGGATCTTCAGTCACCAGGAGCATCCCTCCCCAGGAGCATCCCTCCCCAGGAACATCCCTCCCCAAGAGCATCCTTCCCCAAGATCATAGAATCATAGAATCTTCCTTCCCTGGGAGCATCCCTCCCCGGGAGCATCCCTCCCCAAGATCTTCCCAGATCTTCCCTCCCTAGGATCTGCAGTCCCTGGGAGCATCCCTCCCTGGGAGCATCCCTCTCCAGGATCATCCCTCCCCAAGAACATCCCTCCCCAGGTTCGTCCCTCCCACCAGGTGTTCCCACAGCCCTATCCCCCGATGCATCCGGGGTGCCCATGGGTGACAAGGGGATGTTTTCGGTGCTGCCGAGCTGACGGGGCAGGGAGGAGGGTGGGTATTTTCTG
>NW_009695714.1:5076-26323 GCF_000703405.1 Apaloderma vittatum | reverse complement strand
ACTACAGACAGCACAGGCAGCCCCTTGTACATTTTGCTGCCAAAAGTGAGCAGGGCTAGGCAGGGAGCCCACGGGGGAGAAGCACAAGGTGGTGGCACAAAGCATCCTTGGAGACTTCAGAGGGCAGGATCCAACCTGGATGACAGCGAGGGGAGGGAAAGGCTGCCCCCCTTTCCCTGGTGCTGTGGTGAGAGGCAGGGAGCCAGCCTGGAACAGGTCAGCAGCCCCCTGTGCTGGGACACAGAGAGCCTCCCTAGGTCTGGGAAACGTGTGCCTGCTGTGGGCCAAGCACCAAGCCATAGTCCCAACCTCTCCTTAGGACTTGCAAGGATGTTGCTTTGCAGGCATAATGCAAGAGCAGCCCTGATGGTCCAGGGCTCCCAGTGACTCCTCTCCATCCACAAGGACCTGATACGAAAGGCTAAATAAGTGACTGCCTGGCTCGTTTCTGACTTGTCCCCGCGCACATCTGGATATGTAAGTGCACCCTCCTCCTGTGGACTTCAGGAGCTCAGATGACTTCAGATAGAAAATCCAAACTGGGCAGCAAGATGCTGGTAGCGAGAAACTGGGACCATAAAAAGCCAGCAGAGCACTAACAGGGAAAAACACCATTTACATGGCCCAGCAGAAAGAGTATCTCCTCTGCACAGTCAAGAGCAGGCTCACTTCTGATTTTCCCCACAGGCTGGGGTGCTTGTAGCCAGGTCCCCCTTGGTTTTGAGCTCTAGCTCCTCCCTGCTAGCCAGGCGAGATCATCTGCCAAGCTGGACACAGCATGCTCAAGAAACCCGGGTCAAAACCGTGTAAAGTAAAAGCAGCCCATCCCTAATTGTGTCCTGGCACCGGGGAGCAGGCACGCTGTTCCAGGAGTAAGGACATGGCTTAACAGACAGGCTGCACTTGGGAGGGCAGGAAGGGGGTCAGCATGGCCACTCTGCTGAAGGCTCCGCAGGACAAACGCTGCATTCAAGAGGCGAAAGCAAAAACCAATCTAATCAGACCCCGGCAGCCTGAAAGGCACCCAGCTGGGCTCAGAGTGAGCACCCCAGGGTCCCAAGCACTCTGACCACAGCTCCAGTTATGAAGCTCAGGCAAAACTGAACCTCACTGGAGAGAGGGACTGCTACCATCCCATCGCTCCTACTGGTCAACAAAAATTAAAGATGATGCAATTAGAAGCTGCTCTGACTCTGGAGTGTTACAGCACCACTTAAGCTCCATCAGTAAGGGGACTTAAGAAAAAGAAACAAAAAAATCCAAACAAATGAAGTTCAAGTCACAGATTACTCTGGTCTTAACTAAAGATCTTTACAGAAAATCTTGGTGAAGTTATCTTCAACAGAGCTGAAAAGACCCAATGTTGTCAGCACAGGGCAACACAGCAACCTTAGCTTGGATATTCTTAAGTTAGCACCCAAAAAGCCACTATTCAGTTATGGCAGCTAACAGGGGGCACCTGCCAGGTCTCTTGCCACAGAAGTAAAGCACTGACTTTTAGTGCTCAGGTGGAACACACCTTCATCCGGAAGAAGAGGAACCCACCAGAGGAGAAATCTCTGGCACACTGTGACCTGCCAGAGGTGGTGGCCTTCTCCTTCCCCAGCGCTAAGCAGAACAAAACCTGACTCGAGCAGCAGCTCCATCTTTAGCATCTACCCTGCCAACCACTCCAACCCAAATGCCTGGCACGTTTCTGTAAGGGTCAGAGTTAAACAGCTCAGGTGGATGTCCCGGGGTGCACGGCACCATCCCTCCCCTCCTGCAAAATGAGGAGGGCAGTGAATAATGCAACTTGGAGTCCTCCGTTACTGGTGAAGAGCAAAGCCCAGGGTGGTGGGAGGTACCTCCTCGGCTGCTGCCTCTGGGACAAAGGCACCTTGTGACTCAGCAAAGCCACCCAAAGGAGATGGCCAAGGTCTGTTGTGCTTCCTTGTGGCACAGCTCTGACGCCGAGAAAACACCGGTACAAAGAAAGCACAGAGAACCAGCCCAGCTTCCACCCTGCACATCGGGCTTGTCCCCACCTTCAGAGCGACACGTAGCTCCAGCGACACTTACTTTTGTTCCCACTGCAAGCAAATCATTACACTGTCGCTATCTAGGTCAACAGCTAATTTTTAAAACACCAGAACCCATCTTGACCCATTTATCACGAGCAGTTAAGATGTCTCTCCTCCACTGCCATGCTGACAGTGCGGCTTGCTCCCCTGCACTCACCGGGATCTCAAAATATAATTTATTCAGACACAACCCCAGACGAAGACCTGCAAGTGCTGAACCCCAGCAGCCACCGCCCTCCCTCCGAATACAAATCACAGGGCTCACAGCTACTCCTCTCTGCTCCGCAGTGCTGGTTTTAAACTGGTTGGCACGTGGCGGCTCTGCCCAACCCTACCCCACAGCCCGTCCATCACACATCAGGCCACACGGCAAACATGTCACGAAATTGGGGCCACAGTGGTCCTCACCCTTGCGTGCACAGTCACCACTTCAGCTCCTATGGTGCTGTCCAAAAAGGGTGTTCATTAGCCCTCCCCAAAGGGAGCAGTGGCGGGATGCTTACCCGGGGGCACATGGTGCTGTCCCCAGACCCACTTGGTCCCGAGGTAGCCCCAACAAGTGCCACGAAGCAGCCACCAACTAGTGCCTGCCGAGCCGCGGTCACAGCCACCGCATTCCCCTCACCCAGCCGTGTACGTTGGAGTTACTTCCCCAGCAAGCTGGTCTCATCTTCCTCAAACCAGAGATGCCAAACTAGGTTCCTCTCAGCCCGAGGTTACACGACTGCTTCCTGCTTTTATTCTCGATTTTTCCCTTCTTAGCAATCACCTCTCCTCTGCGCTCACTAAGCCCAAGAGTCTGCTAAAGCTCACCCAGCAACACTTCCCACATATGTAAAACGGCATGTTTCTCATATTTGGGGGTCTTCTGCCTATTTAAACCCCAAATCTGGACATGCCTGCCAGAGCAGATCCCACCAGCCCCCTCCAGGACTGAGGCCGTACCTTCACACCCATCCATCCCCATGGGGACCTGCCTGGTTGCCAGCAGCTTGACAGCAAACCTGAACTCCTTGTTAGTTTTTACTTACAACTTTAAAGCTTAATTATAATGATTTTGAGTTCAACATGAAAAGAAATAGTATCCGGCACATCTCCCAGTGTGTGTTGTGCACACAGCGCTTATAATTAGCAGCAGACAGGACACATCTGCTCAAACAATGCGAGTTGTGTTCGGCTCTTGTTTACAACAATGCCATCAATCCTCAAGACTTGCACCCTGCCACCCACCTTGTGTCTGTTCCAAGGATCACCAGTGGCCAGATCCTTCAGCCTACTAAAGACACCTCAAGTTTCCAAGGTGGTTACAAGCCCAGGAGCATCTTTCACCTGTGGGATTGATAAATCCCTCCTCCGGGGAGCTGCATCTCATTTGGATGAGGATTTGATGCTCAAAACTGTTTGGGGTCCCACCATGTGCTGCTCACCTTGGGCCAAGACTTTCTCTCATCTGGGCAAACCCTCCAGTTTCAGAGCAGGAACACTGATGATCTTCAGTTTGCTTTTTACGTAAACTCAACATGCTTTCAGCAATCCCGGCCAGCTGCAGCTCCTCACCATATCTACTCTTCTAGCAGCACTGGAGCGGGGTGGAAACACACCCTGGGAAAACCAGCCCACACTGCCACCCCCCAGGGCTGAGGTGGGAGGGGTGTGTGTGTCTCTTCCCCTTCTTTTCTGGACCAAGGGGGCTGACTCAGAGCTCATCTTGTTTTTGCACTTTTTCATACCTAGGATGAAATAAAATTAACTTCATGTCACCTGTCAGTAATAAGCAATAGCCTTGTCTGCAGCGCTATTAATAGCAGGAGCTGATGTTTTACTCTCTCACAGTGCTATCTGAAAATAATCACTGCTGCAAAGATAAACACAAGCTTGACGGCTACAACTCTCCCTGCCCTTCAGATACTCATCTCGTGGCAGCATCTCTGTCTCTGCCTTTGCTCTCCTCTGCCTCCATCTTCTGGAGTCCCCCTGTCAACTCACTGCTATGGTCACACAAAGCCCTTCCAGCTCTCGACAAGGTCAGTTCTCTACGGACATCCTGAATTTAACTATAGCTGCCCCATAAACACCACTCTGGAGTACTGGAGGTACCTACTGGAGGCACCTACCAGAGGCATCAGCTGTTTCCAGCCAAACACCAAGCCTCTGTAGCACAGTCCCTTGTCCTCCCAACCCAACCCAGCCCCTCCAGGCTGCCAACAGGTAAAGAAGGTGAGAAGAAGCAGCCACAGAAAGCCCACCACCACCTCGCTTAGCTCTTTGCACTCCTCCAGTTTGCTGCTTCACCACACAGAGTCTCCACTTCAGGAACTCACAGGTGAAAACTGTAAGGAAGCAAAAAATTGCTTACAACAAGCAGGGTGAGACGCTGGAACAGGCTGCCCAGAGACACTGTGGGTGTCCTGTCTTTGGAAGCGTTCAAGGCCAGGACAGGGCTTTGAGCAAGCTGATCTACTGAAAGATGTCCCTGCCTATGGCAGGGGGTTGGACTAAATGATGTTCAAAGGTCTCTTCCAAACTAAAAAATTCTACAGAAAAACCCCACAACAAAACAACAACAACAACAAAAAAACAACCACAAAAATAACGTCAGACCTTAGGCTGCATGAATCTACGAAAAAGGCATAAAATGGCTGTGATGTGTGTAACAAGGAAGATGATTTCACAGCAAGGTCAGACGTGTTCCTCAGCTGATGGCACCCAGGGCCTGAAAGCACACATGACGGCAGTGTCTCTCTGCTCTAAATTTAAGGATGATTCTCCGCTTTGAGGACCAAAGGAATGCGTTCTTCTGACATGCCCACCCCTCTCTTCCAGCACAGACTGCCCTCAGGCTCCACACTCCCAAGGACTTCCCTGAAGCAGCAGCATCGTGTTGGCCCCTTATTCTCCACTCAAAGCACGCACCACTCCTGTCCAAGGAGGACATGTCATGTGATCCCCCAGCTGTGCTCACAAGCCTCCTCTCCCGCTCTCCTCCACTGTCATGAGCTGCACAGCTCTCCCCCACGCAGCCGACAAGGATGGCGGGTGAAAATAAATTCATTTATTTTTGCTGCAAATTCTTCTACACCCTTTGGTGAATAAAAGGCCGGTGGGTGGATGGGTGGAAAGATTGGAGCCAAAAATGAATAGCAGAGAGTACTGCTAGAAGAGAGGGGGGAAGATGAGACATCAGCCTTCCTCACCAGCATGAGTCCTACGGGATTGACTATAGCAGGTTTCCATAGCTTTTCTAAGTCCCTCAGAGCCCGACGACTGCTAGCCCGAAACCCAGAATTTAACAGCAGTATGTTGCTCTGAAAAAGCAAAGCTCCATCTGCCAAGTACTTTTAAAATCCATTGTTTTCTAGTAAATTCCAGGATTTTCACAGGTGCAAGCAAAGCTCTGCTGACTTGGGTCCTCCCCGGTGCCAGCACCCACGCATCGAGGGGTGAGGAGCTGAGCCACATAAACCCCATCCCTGATTTCCACAGGGCTGGAGAGAGGAGAGCGCAGCTCCTGCGGCCACCACTGACTGCTGGTGCTAATTTTGGATGGGCAGGAGTTTTCCTTGGAAGCTCAGCACTGGGCAAGTATGGAAACCTTGCTCAGAGGTAGACTGGTCATTTCCCTTTTTCTTCAAGGGTGGCACTGCTATCTTCCACAGCTGAGCTCTTATTAACTCCTTGAGGGTTATTCTGTGGAATGTAATTCCCAGGCAGACATGCAACTTCTCAAGGCAATGCCCCTTCAAGCATGGGCTGTGATTTCCAGCTCTACTTCAGCACGTCACTGTGACACAAACATGAGCAATTCCCCTCTCAGCTCAGAGCTGTCCCAGGTGATGTCCTCAGAGCATCAGCCAGACAAGGGGACCAGCAGAGCCACTCAGCAGCTTCCACTGCCACCACAGCTGCTGGGAACCCACCAGGCAAACACCAGCACCTCTGCAGGCTTACAGCAGACCCAGGAAAGCATCCAAGGACTGGCCAGCATGAGAAAAAGAAGCTGATATTCGAGGAACTCTGGCCAGGCTCCTCAAAATTAAAAACTGGGAACCCGCATCCCCGGGAAGGGAAGGGAAGGGGTGCCCAGCGTGCGTCTTCAGGGCTCTATTGGGAGAAGCAGCATTCTGCACAGGGCAAACATCCCTCTCCATTCTAGACTTTTCCTCAGGCTGCTACAAAGGGGCAAAAGTAGAAAAAAATACCCCACACCCCAAATCCTAAAAGTCATCCCTGTGCTTCCCATAGGACAGGGCCTGCAATTATTGTCCATGTCCCTTGCTCTTAAGATACCCACATAAAAGCTTGCCAAAAGCAACAGGCTTGCTAATCCTGGAGAGCTGACTACCCCCAAACTGTGACCCGCTGAGGTACAGTGGCACAGCTTGGTGCCACGCCACTGCACGGAAATACCAGGATGGAGGAAATGCAACACGCAGTTGCATCACAAAGCTTTAAATATTTGTCCTTGGAGTCACTTGTTCAGCCTCCTGTTCCATCTTTCGGCACGATTTTGGCCAGAGCAGCAGTCCTTTCTCCTGCCAGCACTATTTATACACATTGCTTTAAGCCGTGCAGGGCAGCAAGCAGAGTCCCCAGCCCAGGGCTGGCTGTGCCATGGCTGGGTATTGCTGATGCCATTTAAACCCCTGCCCTTACACTCGTCTGGGCTTTGAAGAGCGAGCACAGAACTCAGCACTTGAGGCAATAACTCTCCCTCCTCCTTCCCCTCTGTCCTCGGCAAAACACAAGGCAGACCAGCCGAGTTACATCAACGTCAAAGGAGAAAGGAGGCTCTTCTGGGGAGCGCGCGGCTGCGGTGATGAGAACAGTGCCGGCGGGAGGAGCTCGGGGCACAGACGTGACCCATCGGCTGCCACCCCGGCAAAGACACGGGCAGCTCGGGCACAGGGACCAACCAAGGACAGGCAACAGCTGTGCCTGCTACTGACTGCAACTGCTCAGCTAGCCAGGATGGGGAGGGATTTATATCTGTGTTTGTGAGGCACATTATTATCCTATTATCTCTCCTTACTTCCACCTTTCCTGTGTCTTAAGTTTCTCTCCCTTCCACCCTTCTGCTTCCCCTTGACTTCAAGCAGGGCTGTGTAACAGCTCCCACAACTCCTGCTAATAACTCTATACTCCAGTTAAAATGCATTCCTAGAGGGCTCCTACAAAATAATGGCATTTCAGAGTAGTTTACGGCCATGGAAACCAGGTGGGATGTGAGAGACCCTGACTCCAACACTGCTGACACCCATGAGCATTCCTCTATACCACACAAGGTCCAAGGCTGGGGGAACAAAAAATGTCAGGCACACACAAGAATTATTCATGCATGAAATTAGAAATTCCATGGGACCCCTTCCTTCCCATAAATAACTCTACACAACCTACTACCACAGAATTCATTGCCCTGTTATAAATAATTCCCTGCTGGAAGAGCACAGTGCAGCACATCTATATGCCAAGGGTGGGTGACACCCCTTGATTCATGGGGCATCTGGGCAGCAGGCGATGAGATGACCTACACAGCATGGAAAGAGATGGATGATTTGGTCCTGAGCAAGCAGCTCAGCTATTTCTCCATCTACCTTATTTTCCATCCTTCGTACCTTTCACCTTTGTTGTTACCAAGTACTGAAGCTACTTGCAACCATCTCTAAGCTCAGGCAAAGCGTCCAGAGCTGCAATCAGCAGGGAATTGGTGCCATGACAGTGACATCCAGCATTTGACCTGCCGCATGGCCACAGCGGGGTTCCACACACATTCGCTACCAGAAACACGGTGACCACGATCCACAACATCAGTGGGTCTCAAACCACCCCAGGAAACAGGAATTCAGAGGTGGCCTCTGCAGCTGATAAACCTGAGCATAAAATGAAATATGGGGGATGAAGGGGTTTTGGACTGCAGGCAACAGCTGGCCTAAACATCTGTGCAAACCCAAAAATCACATCTGGATTCAGACTGGTACATGCCCCAACGTGCCATAGCTGATAAACCTGGAGCAGCAGGTGATGGTTCCACCAGGAGGTTTTGCTGCAGGCAAATTGCAATTTAGAGCAACGGCAGGAGAACTGATGTTTATGTGTGTCTGCTCCACGCTTCCTGGTGGAGCTGGTCCAATCTCAAAAGCATGCAGCAACTTTATCACTTTATTCCATTCTGGGGTGTCAAAGCCCCTGGAAGACCTCTAAGATGTTGACACCTAGCTATAGTTTACCTTCCCTCTAATATTTTGACTGGAGAAAATAAAAACACGTTCTGCAGCAAACAGACTTCAGAATGCAGCCAGGCTTGATCCTCAACAGCATCTCCTGCTGGGATTGCTGGGGATGCAACTCAGCAGGCACTTCTAACCTTCCTAAAGCCTTTGCTTTAAACCTCACCCTGTTCCTCCAAAACAACTGTATGACAGCTCCTACCCATGCACCCTGCTTCTTTAAAGCTTCAGGAGGACCCTGCCCGGACATCTGGATCAATGCAAGCAGCTAGTGGCCATACCCCATGTCAGCACTTCACAGCTTGCTTTTTCAAACAGCCTTCAGTCCCGCAGGGCCCAGAGTGTCACCAGGCGCGACAGCACCAGGGGAGCTCAGCAAAGCCCCGGGAAGCGCTTGGCACATCTCAAAAACAGGCTTTGATGCGACAGCTAGAAACACATGCAGTGCTGCAGACAGGGTAAAGACAGTCCTTGCAGCACATTTCAGAGGGTGCTATATTCAGAAGTGCAACAGCAGGGCTTCAGAATCCTCTATCTGTCTCTTTTTTGCTGGCCGTGATGCACCTTGAAAAGCAAAGACTGCAATAAAGCCAATGTATAGCAACTGTTGGAGAAAAAGCTGCAGAAGCAGTTATGCGGGATTAGAAGCACCCTGGTTATCAGGGAATATTTAGCCTGGTCCATCGCTCTGCTCTCCGCTATTGAAAAGAAAGACACGCTACAGAGAAAGAAGAGACAAAACCACCGATGTAGCGATTGGGGTCTACCTGCTGGGTCATCAAGAGAAAGCAGTTTGAGAAACCAGGCACTGTCTGTGGTTTTTGCATGTGAGCAATTGTTATCGATAAGCAAAGTATTAAGTAGCTTAAAGGAGCGGATAAAGACTAGAATATGCGGTTTCGGCCCAGCATTGTCCTCAGGGCTAACTGGATGATGAGTCCCAGCTCAGTGGAGCTGGCTCAGCAGAACGGACGGGTCTGCACAAATGGACAAAACCAGAAAAAAGTATTTAAAGTACTTTCATAGTAGATGCTCCCTGTGCACTCAAAATCCACACTAAGCCTATCAACTGCAGAGTCAGACCTTAAGTAGACCAACGCTTTAAACTTTAGACTGGTTTTGTGTTAGAAGTTTAAAGGAAAAAAGAAATCAAGCTCTTCTGCTAGCCTGTGTCCACGCAGCAACTGCTCCAAAAGACTGATGTGACAATTAGCTCTTTGTTACCTAAATTAATTTACAAGATTAAATGTGTTGCTGGTTGTGCTTTAAGCCAGCTCCTTAAAAGGACATTGTTAAGGCTCAGTTTCCATCTTTGACATCAATATTTCACTATATGGCTTTATTGCTTTCAGAAAGGTACTGAAATTACATTAAAGCACTTTCCACTTCCAAATACTGAAAAAATTGGAAAATCTACAATTATTGGATGTTGTAGAATTCATTATTTGCTGGCTGACTTTTACTTCATATGCATTACCGTAAAAAGGCACTGAGCAATAATCAAATGATTTCCTTTTAGCTTAGCAGTTGGCCTAGCCATAAATCATATGGAGAAAACAGATAGAATCGATCTTATTTTTGCCATCCATCATTACTCATCTGGTCTAAATTTAGCCAGGACTCCCTTTAGTTCAACAGAAGTGCCTGTATCTACACAGGTATTGCACCAAATGCTTCACAGCCAAGAGAAACTAACATTACATTTACTTAAGGTTAAATAATAAACACAATTCTGAGCTTCACAAGGACTTCCCAGGAGTTTCATAGTGCTCTAACCAAGGTCAACAACCTATGATGTGAGTCACCCTATAGGAGAAGCCCATCTTCTGCAAATGACCACAGCAAAACCTGCACAGCTCACTGCAAACAACTGCTTTTAGCCAGGAATAAGGCAGGCAAGAGGAACTGCACCCAAGATGTAGGTTCAAACTTAAGGTATGGCATGACGATGCATTAGGACAGAATAACCCATCTGTGCACGCAAGCTCTTTAAATCAGGGTCAAAAACAAGGCTGAGGTGCCTTCCCTACCTTACAGCCAGATCACCTACCTAGATCAAAAACAGAGGGACTAAAAACATTTGCATATTTGCACATTGACAAGCAATAAGTAAATAGATAATACCAAAACACCCCCAAAACTACATCGCTAACGTTACTTTTAGTGGCCTCAAGGGTGGCAGAGCTGGCAATAGGTCACCTCCGGCACGTAACAAATTGCATTTTACAACGTAGAATCCCAATGCATGGGAAGGGGCTCCCCGAACGCTGATGCAGATGCTGACTGGGTGTGCAAACACATCCAAATCTACATTTGTAAGGCCGAGAAATGATAGAAAAGGGCAATGGCACAACATTCAAGTCACATAAAGGATGCACATATTCAGCCAAACACGCTGTATGACGTTTCATTGGGTCCAAACACAGCGTTTTTTCTCCCCTTAGCACATTCCCACTGCTCTCAAAAGCCTCTGAATGAGGACTTCACCACCACAACAGCCGATGGCAATACTGGCAAGCAGCAGTTAGCAGCTTTTACTGTGCAGAAACACCAACCAGAAGAGTCTCAGTTCCCAGGGCAGCTCCTCTGCTTTCTTTCTGGGACATACCAGGAGTTGATGGACAGAGACTGCGTTTCATCAAACGCTGCATGGCCAAGAGAAGCTACTGTGATTCTCTCCTAACACTAACAATAAACACAACTCTGCTGCACTCAAAGACTTTTCTGCAGATTACTTGAGTTTCACATGAATCCTACTTTGTTGGTAACACAATGAATCAAGCTTCCCCAACCTCTAACTTTCCACGGTGCTAATGATCTACAGGAATCGAGCAGCAGTTACAAGGAGTCATACTTTCCCTGAAGCCAACATGGAAGAAAATGTTCACAGCACAGACTTGGTATAAACTACAGGCTGAAGTCAGATAGTACATGGCTTGATCTCCTTGAGTCTGTTGCAAGCAATAAATATTTCTTCCTATTTCTAGCACAGCAGCTTGAATTGGTGCTGCACACATACCCTTCCCCAAGCTCAGCCACTTAAAATCAGATGGAACCAACCCATCCCATCCCATCCCAGCATGGGAGTAGCCACCATCTGCCACACCAAGATAGGCCCCCAAAATCCATTGCAATGGACCGGGAAGAGCTCAAGAGCCAAGGAGTGAGGGTGGCGCTGAAGCACAGCTCGCTGCCTGACCAATCCTGCCTGACCTCTTAGTATGAGCCCCCAATCAAGAGGGCAAAGCTATTCCTCTAACCTCTGGGTAAGGAGTGAGTGGATGACTAAATAACAGGAGAATTGAAATGATACAGGCTTGGGTCAACCAACCAAACCCAGAGCCTCTTTGCCCTGCTGCCATCAAGGCAGCAAAGTGATTCTCTGGAGACACTCATTCTGGCATGGAAGGTGAAGAAAAAAAACCCACAATCCAACAAACAACAACTTCCACCTGCAGCATGCCAAGAAACAAGGCTTTTTCCTTGGAAAGGGGGTCTGCCATGCACCTCTGACACCCAAGACTGGAAGTAGTGACAGGACTAACACTTCAGTTTGTAGCAAATGCAACTCCTAAGCCACATAAGTAAATGAATAAATAACTAGAAAACCTCTCTGGAAACAAACCTTTCAAATATTCCCCAAGTGTTTTTAATACCATCATGCTTCAAACACTGGAGGTCTTCCTCTGGCAACAGACTCTTACCCTACAAAACACCAACCAGTCCATCGTCTTCTGGAAGAGCAAGGCAGGAGATGCTTACCCCACCAGACAGGACCAGACCCTGAAGCATTTCACTGTGCTGCTGTGGGACTGAACCTGACCCACTGACACCTCCTGGTGTCTGCATCTTCTCACACCTCCAATCCTCAAGCATTGGGTGGTGACTCTGGTGGTCAGCAGAATAAGCAGACAAGGGTACTGCTGTGCTCCCATCCCACCAGGTTCATAAAGCCTGGCTGCAAGAGATGCTGAGCCCCTCCTGAGATGGTGTCTAGAGGCCCTCAGCCTTTCTGAGGCAACTGGGTTGTTGTGACAGCCAGAACCTCCAGTGGCACTACTGCAAAGGGTGCTCTCTCCTTGCAAAAAACCACAGGATTTTTTTCCAACAGGAGAAGCCTGTGAAGGAAACCCACTGCCCTTCAGGTACCACCTCCCTGTGGCCATCCCACCACAGGCTCCCACTGTAAACATCTTTCTTGTCTGCAGTCCTCTTACTTTTCTAGATTTAGCATGAATATTTAACCGCTGGAGGGCCATTATATTTACATCTAACTCAGCCAAACTAAGCCCTGCTGTAAGGTTGCTCCAGTGTGTCCCATCTGTGTATGCTAACATAAAGGCTTTCTCCCCATCCACTCTGTTAGAGCCCTAGAAGAGGAGACTGCGGAGAGGCCTTATTGCTCTTTAAAACTACCTGAAAGGAAGTTGTAGCGAGGCGGGGGTTGGTCTGTTCTCCCTAGTGGTGAGTGATAGGACAAGGGGAAATGGCCTTAAGTTGCACTAGGGGAGGTTCAGGTTGGGTATTAGGAAAAATTCTTTACTGAGAGGGTTGTCAGCCCTCTCAGCCTGAGCAGGGAGGCGGTTGAGTCACCATCCCTGGAGGTGTTTAAGAGATGGGTAGATGTTGCCTTGAAGAACATGGTTTAGTGGTGTTGATAGGTCTAGGAAAAAGGTTGGACTCGATTTTGAAGGTCTCTTCCAGCCAAAAGCGTTCCATGATTCTACATAGCAAGGAGGAGAATCACCAGGTCAAGACTTCACTTTCTTCTGCCACATACATAACGAAAATCCTCTACAAAGCCTCAGTATTGTCTGTTTCCACTCAACAACAGCTGCAGACCATAGCAAGACCTCCCGAGCAGTGTGAGCCTCCAACATCACACATCGATTTTCAACTCTCAGCAACCTGGTGGCAATGTCCCATGTAAAGCCAGAGTATTGCTACAGTGCAGGAAAATACACACCTGGATACTCACTGATGTTAAAACCAACATGTTTCTACACCCCTCTTCCACTACAACCAGGGCAACACACTTTGGATGCAATCCTACTGAACTCCACTACTCCAGACTGAAAATAGCACATTTATTTAACGTAAAGAAAATTCTACATCCATAAATACATGAACATCTGTCAGGCTGGGCACAACAGACGTGCCGTGGATGATGCATTAACAGAAAATGAAAATTACATGTGTAAATCTCTACATCTCTAAAATTAAAAAAGAAAAAAAAAAATCAACCCTTTGCCACGTGTCCAGGCTACGATGTCAGACCAATCAGGCCAAAAAGTCCTTGCACAAAAGCCTAATCCGGTTATTCCCAGATCTCCCGTGATGATCATCTATCACCTCCTTACACCCCACATCCACGTGAGTGAGGTTCCTTTGAGCCCCAGCCTCAATACCAGTCACGAGAGTCAGGGATTTGAAAGAGATTTGCAAAACAAATCAAAGGAGTGATCTATTCTGGGCCATGTCTCGCTCCACTGGGGAGACGTGTGGGAAACGAAGGGCAGCCTGCTCAGGACTAGTGAAAGGAGATACTTCCACGCCATGTACCATCAGCCTGTGACACACTCATTCACCAAGTATCTGTGGAGAGGGGATCAACTTATGAATATGAACAGCACCTACAGCAACCAGAGCCAAGAGAGATGCAAATCCACAGGAACCTGGGTAGAAATGCAGCACTTTGAGGATGCATTGGACTTTCCCAACTACAAAGGCAACACTAAATAACACTAAACCCCCACACCCGATGCTAAGGCAGGGCAGAATGAGTATAACCAAGAGTAGGCTCACAGATGTAACAACTCATCCTTCTGATGCACTAGTTTTCCCTAAAATATCATAAATCCACCTTGCAGGCAGCTGATAATGCACACACAGAGAGCAAACTTGAGGTTTACTCCACCACTGCATTTCCCATTTATGTCACAGGCCTGCTGTTAATATCAAAATAACCCTTGGACCCGTACCAAAGGATGTCCCTATGGATATCCTAAACTCCACAAAATAGACAAGGGATTTAAGCCCATGATTAAGTTAAAGCAAATGCTCCACTGAAATCTTTAAGGTAAACTGTCCCAGAGTTGAGTCTCAATGAATGGGGAGAGGTTGAAGGGTTTTCAGGTTTTTTTTAGAATTTCACTGAAATCCTCTTTAGCTGTTTGAGTTATCCATGAAAAATGTTTCCACTTCTCAAGAATTCCTGCCAATGCTTTGATGCTTTTCAGACTACTAATGGCTCAGAAAAAGCCCTGTAAAACCCAACAACAGCTTATTCCCAGATGAAAATCACTGCCCGAGAGGCACAGCTTGATGTTACCCCTCTGAGCATTTGCAGGTTCTGAAATCAGACCAGACATACATTTTCATAGCCATTAAGTGAATCTAATTGACTTTACAGGCAGCAAAAGCTTGAAAAGGTGTTTTACAAATACCCCTTTTAAAGAGTTTGGATTTTTTAAAAAAATCCTCTCATTAGCATCCCTCATGGTACAGTAACTCTGCCCCACCCCCGCTTTCTCACTTTTTAACAAAACCCACAACTAGCAAAGTATTTCCAATAACAAGGACTTTACCAAGACCCCCACTGCTGTTAAGCTGCCAGCAGCCAGGTATCTGCATCCTTCTATTGCTCTGTCTCTAACTAACCACCATCTAAAATTACTTAGTGCTTACACATGGCAGGTGCTCCAAACCAGGCTATTTTCTAAAGCTTCTCTTTGCAGTTCTACTATTTAACATTATTTTAAATTGAAAGACTACAGATTTAGGTCTTCCCTGGATTCCCACTAGAAGTGTTACACAGTGTTTCTGATGCTGTTATCTAGTTCCAGAGAGGAAGAACAGATTTGGTACCTCCAAAAAAAGAACAAAAAGCCCTGATCTCAGCAAAGAAATCAGGCTTTTTTTAATTTTATTTTTTTTTTTGCTGTACTGACTGCAACAATGATTTTATTTAAGACTATTAAAACGGAAAGAATGTGGTTTATAGGAAAAGTCATAGTGGAACAGATCAATAGGCTGTGCCCAGATACAGCCGGGAGTGATGTGGGTCAGATGCTCTAAGGAAGGTGTAAGAAATCCTGTTGTTGACAGTTCCTTTGCCTTTAGGCAAAATGTTCTTTCCTCACCATCGCCAACACATGGGCTTGTGCACTGACGCACTGTTTTCAGCTTAGCAGACACAATATCCTCGTGCTGCTGACTTCTATTTATTTCCTCATCTTTGTTATTCTGAGTATTCTACAAAAGAGAAAAGTAAATACTTGTGCTCGCCATGCAAAATGCCTCAATGACAAACTAAGAAAGAGAATACCGTACTTACAGAATGAAATTAAGCAAAGGGACATAAATTTAAAATGAGAGGAAGGGGGAGATCAGAGAGCTACAAAGAGGGATGCTGGGTGTAGGACCACCATTCTTGGGAAATGCTAGAAGTGGTGAATGAAGGAAGAATCAGACCGAACAAACTCACCAGAGAATCCAACACGCAGACCGACAAGAGAGCCAAACAGAATTTCAAGGATAAAAAGTGCAAATATTTCAGTTTGACACAAGACTGGAAAATTGGGATACAGAACTGCTGTGGCAGAGGAAGGAAGAGGGGAGAGGGACAAAACGAAATAAAATTAAAAAAATTCAAGGAACCACTATTGGCTCCCAACAGTAGATATTATTATCCGATAGCTGTTGAAACGAGTGCTCTATGCGAGGGGCACTGAGGAGCCATTCACGGCCAGACAGCTGGTCCACCACCCCCCATTTCAATTAGCAGCATTAGCAAAGATACCAAGAGCTGCGACTGTAAAAAGCAAATAAACTCGTCTCTCTGATGCTGGTTTCCAAGTCAGGACTCAAGCACGTTGGCAAGAGAGCGCAGGAGCAGCTTGTATAGCAATTACCAGTGATCGAGGATAAAGTAGCTTACTTAAAACCGCAGGTTTTGTCAATTCAAAACAACTTCCACATTCATCCTGGGTTCACCAAAGACCTTCAGCTGGGAAGGAAAATGCCAAGGGAGGCCAGACTGGCACCAATCCTGCACGCTGCTCGTCCCCAGCGCTGCTGGCCGAGACACCTGCACACAGCTCCGTACCCCCTGGGATCATGGGGGATGCCCAAGATGGTGACCCTCAACAGCAGCTCTTCAACTACTACACACCGGTATAAAATGCCTAAATATGTCATTTAAATGGAAACTGGGATCCGGGCAATCTCAGTGCTGGCTCAGTACAGATTTCATAGTGCCACGCAAAGAACAACAGAGGGTCCTGCCTGGGAGGTAGCAAACATTAATTGTATCATGGCTCTACCAAAATCAGTATTTTTTTTAATATATACTTGGATCCAACCTTTGCTTCTTAAGGAAGCCTGTAACAGAACGAGTAGTTTTGTTTCAGGCTGAAAAAGAGTATTGCAGTCATCACTAAACACTTATTTTTGCTACTTCATGGATAAAAAACCAAAGGGAGTAGTACGTCAGCTCAGCATGGATCAAAACTATCCTCCCTTTATTTTCTAGTTCCTGAATCGAAAAATAATCTTCTCATAAATGCTCTGTTTTTCAGTTTTGCCACTTGGATAAATCCGAGAAGCAGCAATGAATTTTAAGTGCCAAAGATTACCTTCAAGTTATCATTTCAAGTGGCACAAGGCTAACGCGTGACACGTGTGTTGTATTTTTCTATTAGTGTTTACACTGTTGCAAATCCAATTTTAACCAGCAATACCTCATGTAGCCACTTAAAAAAACACCTGTAAGACATGTTTCCCATTACCTATTTTGACAAGTCTCCTTTCACATGCAGAATCCCATTTCAAAGCAGAATCTCAGCTTGGCACTACGCCATAGGAGTCTAAGGTCTAAATTTCAGAATTATCCTTTAAGAAATAAAATTTTCAATTCTTGAAAGAAACACTCGCCAAACAGTTAGAGAAGACAAGAAATGATACCATATATGCTTTCATAAATAGTTAATTGATTGCTTGGGTCCAGCAAAAGAATGGCTGAAAGCCATCTGTAACACATACCACAACTTGCATCTGACTCGAACCAGACCATTACAAACTAATTTTTTGAGGCACCTTAATAAAAGGCATGAGGCTTCCTGATTCTTCCACTTAGCCCTTAGCAAAAAAAAACCAAACCCAAAACCCCCACCCCACAACCCTCCAAAAAAATAAATAAAAACAAAACACTCCCCTAAAAAAAACCCCAAACTCCAAACAAAAATTATTTGGTTATTCAGTTACAAGTAATAGGTTTGCAAATAGAAACTAGGTAAGACACCTGCTATCTTTGGAATCCCTTTAAGACTGCTTTCATTAGCCACCTGTCAGGAAAAAGAAACGATTCCTCAGCTTCCTACAGAGAGGAAAAAAAATAAAAGGGGGGGAAAAAAAATACAAAATCTAAAAATACACTTTGAAGCTCCGTATTTCGCTGATGCAGAAAGTAACAACAAAGGCCCGTACATCCCTCAGCTCCTCACAGAACCAGATAGCAGCAAAACACTCTGCTAAGTCTCTCTTTTTCTTTAGTCTGAAACAGAGTAGCATCAAACATGTGATTATTTGTAACAGATCCCCAGCACTCTATTACCAAAATAAAAGCGTGCGTGCTGCAATACACTGGTAAACAACACACAAGGGGCTCGCAGCCGCCCCGGGTAATTAAATATAACCTGCCTCAATAAAGATTTGAGCTTACAGAAGGAATTTCAGAAATCCACTCTGAAATTTGGAGAGATTTTGAATGGACGGCCTTCTTGAAAATCAGGCCATGCGTTTAGGCTTTTACATAAAAACTGCTTCTGCAATATATTTAGAGGTCTTAAGATAAGAGAGCAATGCCTAACAATAATTTCTGAAGTATTCTGGCTCCTGGATGTGCACACTGGGATGAAGCAATCTGACCACGGACACTCTTGGATAATCCTAAGAGGCTAAATATAATACTAAATAAATAAAATATACATAATATTAAATAAATACAATATAGCAACATGCTTGGGAATAAGAGGGTTTTTTTCAGTTCATGTTCCTGCATCCAAAATGCAGTGCCAAGAGTGGCTCAAAGCTTTGTACCTTTAAAACCCTTGCCTAAATTTAGGCTATTATGAAATCTTAATCTGAAATAGACTTTTGGGCAACTGTTTTAAATCTTGGCCATTCCTGAGAAAGCAAGAGAAGAAAGAAGAGTCACTGAAAATCCTTTCTAAGAGTAAAGAACTTGCATTTGGACTTGTGGAGAAAATTCTGTAGTCCTTTTTAGCTGTACTCGTTAAGATAGTCATGAGACATTGCACACAATTACGACAGAAAACGTCCAATACCAGAGAAAATTTTCCAAAAAACTTCAGTCAAAAGCCAGCAAAAACATAGATCATCTGATGTTCCTGCTCTGTTCACGTTCGTAAGTCTCAGCATGTCTTGTGTTTGCTGGTCTTGAGAAGTTAATTGTGCCTAAAAAAACTACTGATATTCAATTTACACAACTTATTACTTCTTGTATTGAAGATTAATGAACAGCACTTGCATGTAGTGTGTCGGTTTTTTTTAATACCTGCAAGCAGAGCTTACAGTTCAGGAGCATCATATCTACCAGGTCATGGCTACAATTCAAATACCACCGCATTCACTGATGGTCGTGTCAGTTAGGGACTATCTTTAGAGAGAGTTTTTGAAAGCATGGAGAGAAAAAAGAAAAAAAGAAAAAGAAAAAAGGTTATATTGCCCTGCAAAATTTACTATAAAATCTATTTTCATCTAATTTTGACATGGGACCGTGCCAAAGCTCGTGGATCTGAAGGGAGAGCTATTTTTGTCTTACGGATGCATGCGCTGAGGAATGGGTTTGTGCATATGTTCCTACTCCAGTGATAAACAAACGGGGGGGGGCTGGGGGAGGCTGCAGCGGCGTGCCCGTGAACGTGCTTATCCCATTCACGTGGATGACGCAGCCCTGAATCCGCAGCTGTTCCGCTCCTCGGACAACTTCAGCTTTCCCAGGCGCCAACCCCAGGCAGACAGCACTGTTCATCTACTCTGCACTACCTGAATCCCCCCAAAAGCGGGGAAAAAAACTCTGAATAATACAGATTTGTGGGGCAGAAAGATCCCTGGGGGTCCTCGAGTGGGCTGGGCAGAGCTGACCCGCACAGTTCGGCACCACGACGGACCCAGCTCCGTCACCTCCGGACCCACCCACCACTTACTGGCCAGGGTGCAGGGCTGGGCTGGGGCCCCGCAGAGCTACCTCCAGCCCGTCCTCGCTGCCGGGACCGGGGAAAGCCTTCGGTCAGCTCTGGGAACGCGGGCTGGAGGTCAGGATCTCCGGTGCTGGCCCTGGCAGCGCCGTGCCTCGCTCTCACTGTGCACACACGAAGCGCTCACAGGTTGGGGCTGCCTCCAGATGCAAAAGCCAAGGCTCCTCCGCAGCAAAACACGGCAGCCGTGCGTGATGGAGTGCCAGCTGCATCACAAGAAGTAGGTTTGGGGAGAGGCAACCTAGCTTTAAAGGCATTATACATGATTCAAATAGATCCAAAATATTTCAGTCCATTACCAATGCTGGACAAAAGCACATCCCTAATGACTGAAAACATGAGTTGTTTTTCCTATTTTTCCTATTACTTCCCAGTAAACTTTGCACTGGGGATGAGAAATGGCAAAGAGGGCAGTTCCAATGCTGCTAAGTTGTAGAACCCTACAATTCCCTACAATGGGAATTTGTGTTAAGCAGCAGCATCCCTGACTGTGCCCCTCACAGGAGGCCAGCCTCAGAAATACTTTCAGACATAATACTTCCCACTATAAAATACATTAAAGGTCTCTAATCCTAATCTTGTAGGATCTCTCTGATATGGAAATCACATCCCTTGAAGCATCCTCATTGAATTGCAGAGATGTCAGCACATGAAACGCTCATAGGACAGACCCTCCATTGCCTGGGGATGAGACGTGACCTCAGTTCCCAGCAGTGGTGGGGAGCAGAGCTGGGAAATACCAAGGCAGAGATAAGGACACAGCTTCTTCCCTGGGTTTTCCCGCTCCGAGCCCCACGCCAGATTCCCCAACGTGCTACGCGGCGTGTGAGGAGAGGCACGTGCGAAAATCCCGATACACGACAGCTAGCTCAGGGGTTTGGCAGATACGTGAGGTCAGGGCACAGTATAAGTCAGCAAGAAATGCTGAAGACAGGGATGTTTCGGATTCCAGCTGCCTCTCGGGCACCGAGAGCAGGGCAGGGCTGTCGGAAAACACATTCCTCGGCTGGAAAGCAGCAGCCCCGAGCCTTCTCCCAGTGTCAGGTAGCTAAGCCCTTTCTTTGCAAAGCAAGGGCTGCTCTATTCTTTCCAAACAATGTTATCATTTGGCAGTGGCGCTCCTGCTTATCTGGCAGTTTTAGCATTACCCAGAATTCTTGCCCCGAGGGCCAGCCCCTCCACCCGGGGGCTTTGTGGTGGGGAGAAACCTCTCCTGGCTTGCAAAGGGCCTGAGCATGGCAGAGCAAATGCAGCTCCCAGGCTGAGAATCTCATCTCTAGGTGGACCTTTATTTTCCCTGCACCCAAAAACTCGCTGCTGCTCAAGCCACAGCCTTCTCAGGGCTCAGCACCCACTGAGCAGAGTTAGCAGAACCACATAACTCGCATCCAGCTGCTCACCTCCTTGTAAACACCTGGGTTCATCTCCTCTGGCACCAGCTTTGTCCCTCTGGCATCAAACCCACCACAAATGGGCCCGACCCAAGAGCACAATGAAAATACTTGCTTGTCACCCAGGCAAACATCTCACTGAAGATGAGGAACACCACAGAAGAAACTAGCAGCAAACAGGATCTCACAGGCTCACAACCCATCTCCAGCCTCACCTCAACTGGTGTCCTTCTGGCAGAAGGACATGATCCCAAAACCTCTGCCAAGAAGAGCAGGACATCCCTCCTCTG
>NW_009695714.1:432-5055 GCF_000703405.1 Apaloderma vittatum | reverse complement strand
CAGGAATTGAACCCTAATGAGCCATCCCCCCCCATCCCCTCTTCCTTAGGTCCCTGTCCCCCCAGGAGGTTGGGATATATCAATGCATGCTCTTCATCCACACCCTCACGTTCTGGGGACAAAGGGCAGCGGGACAGGGAGATTCTGCTCACCTCTGGACAGAGGCAGAGGAAAAAAGGCACATGTTCCCCTCCCAGCAAAAGGCAATCAAGAGCAAGAGCTGCAGATGTGCAGCCACTGCCGAAAACCACAGCTCTCAGTGTGGCGTGGTTAATGTGACCTGACACCTCCTGCAGCAACCACTTTGGCTTTATCTGCTTCATGACACAAGGCAGATGCCCTCAAGACTCCACCAGGTCCTGCAGACACACAGATCTCCAGGTTGTCTGTCTGTGCCACCTGTCTGTCCTGTGGCAAGTGGGCATTGCAATGCAGCCATCCAGAGCATTGCCGGCACCTAAAACCACCAGCAAAGGCCAGTTCCCACCACCACCAGGTCTTTGCCCCACAACACATATGCAGACCCCCCAGCAGACCCTTCCAGGACAGCAGCAGGAGATAAATGCTTTAAGCCACCACAGAAGGACATGTTAGCTCGTCAGCCACAGCTCAGCTCGTTTTGGAGAGCAGCAGTTTTGCATCAGAGGCAAGGAGTCCTGGTTTCCATCAGGTCTCCAGCAGAGACCTTAGCCTCTCAAGAATCTAATGCACCAGCCACTGCAAAAAATACACAACACAACCAACCAGGACAGAAGCTAGAAGAGAGACTGTAAAATTGATTAGTCGTCAAAATCACCAGATCATAAAAGAAGCTCCAGATGTGTTCCTCTTATTTGCATAGAGAAATGCAGAAGGTAGGGCTCTACTTAAAATTAATTCCTTTTTTTGTTTTGTTTTGTTTACTAGAGCCTAAGTTACTATGGTTGACAATTAAGCCTATTATCCAGCTCTTTCTTTTCTACCACCCCTGTGTCTTTCTTCACAGCCTATGAAGAAAGACAGGGGGACAAAAAAAAAAGAAAAAGAGAGAGAAAGGGAGGAAAAATTCCAGTAAGTGCTATTTTAAAATGAAAAATGTAAGTTTACAAAGAGCTCAGAAAAGTGTTCAAACCATGAAACCTTCTGTTTTAGGATCCCAGCAATGGACTCAACATAAACAATTCCGTCCAAATCACCAGCAATTTCAAGTCACCCACTGCGTATGAGCTCAAAGTTAAGCACTGGCCCAAATGTTCTGCCAGGTCCTTGGCGTAAGTGTAGGAGGGCAAAAGAAAACAAAGATTTAAATTTTGGCTAGTGTACTTCTGCAAAATCACTGTCAGGACATATTTTTCAGTTCATACAAACCCAGTGGAGGAAATTTAAAACAATAACCGACTCGGAGGTGAGCAGTTCAGAAAAACTATAATACAATGTAACCCATGAGATTGGTCAGCATTATTCATTAAGCTGAGGGTTTACGGTATCCCATTGCAATCCAGGTCCTTTTGGTTTGGTTTCGAAACAAACCCACAGGTCTTGCAGACACCTTGGCAAAACCACTGAGAATGACCCATTTTAATAGTTAAAATATTCCATCCCTGTGGATGTCTGCCTTACCAGGGGATATTTGCCCTAGATGCTCTGTACAACGGTACTTCAACAAGCCCACAGCAAACAACAAGTTTTCATGCCTGGGTACCATATGCTGCAAAACCTCAGCAAAGCCATGAACAACATCATGATCTGAGACCTTACGACCACATCTCGGTTCTACTCTCACATTCGTCACCCTAATAAACAAGAATTCATAAAGCCACCACAGAAATGCTCCTTTCCTCTATTTTCCATATTGGAAAAGAAATATTCAGTCAAGTAAACAAAGGATTCTCCAAAGAATGAGCCAGCAGTCACCTGGTCGTACTCCAAATCAAAGTCAGGCCAACCTGCACTTACATCAGGTTGGGTTCTTTAAACTTGTCAAGCTCTGACCACGTCCAGCCTCTCTGAGCTCCTGCTCCCGCACATAGCTACCCTTTGCTGTTATTGTTTCTTCCTAACACCTCACTGAGAAAGCTCTCACAAATATCTCAGCTGGAGCAACACACAGGACAACAAACCCCTCTTGTTCCCACTGCAATCATTACTGCCTGTGTGCTTATATATAAACTACCCAAATAAAACACAAACTTGTGGCTGGAAGTTGTTTTATTTTCATTCTTCTGTCCTTTGGGCAGAATGGACAGCACCAGCACAGCACATCACTGTCCTTCTCTGTACGTTCAGACAGACAGCCTCTGAAGCACACAAAATTTCAGGCTTTTCCAAGACGACTGCATTTGCACCGCTACCTTACAGGGAAGAAATCCAGAAGCAGAATTTTTTAGGGGAAATGAGAGCAAAACACTAGATTCACACCTCACACACAGCTACACCCAATAGCACCACGTGGCTTCACGGCACATGGAGAGGCATCATCGGTGGCACCAGTCCCGACCCATGACACCCTTCTCCTCCCCAGGTGCCAAAGACTCTTTGGTCTGTACCTAATTATGATTCCAGCCAACTTGCTTAATACCACTATCATCAAGAACCTTCAACAAGCACCAACAATCCCATAAATCTGCTTTTTATGCATGGCAGAAGCCTAATTACACATGATTAAATTCTGTCAAAAATTAAAGCCCACACACTTGCTCTAAAATTGAAATCAGCCCTTTTAGATACCAAATAAAAGCAATGCTAACATTTCAAAGACATGTTGGCAACACAGCTGAACTGGATTACACTACTGGCCCTAAACAAATCAAGGGCATTTCTTACTCTTCCTTTGAGCCCCCTTCCTTCATTTTCTATATATGCTGGTGTCATAAATACAGGCATTTTGATCCGTGCCCTGAATCATGACCATGCAAATCCCAGGCATTAATAAGCAATGCAGCTCAAACACCTATAAACTCCATATTACATGATCTTATTCTACTGTAGCCCTCTGTGACTTTCTCCAGCATAATACATCACTGAACCTCACTACACAGGTTCAGAAATGTTTGTTATGAGCCCTTTTAATTTTGTGACACCACCTTTAATGAAGACTGAGCTTTTTAAATACAAGTCGCATGTCACTTAATTTTTCACCAAAAAGAAGCATTGTAAATGAAACAACACCTGTGTGTAAGATGAGACAAGATCTGCATAAGAGATGCGCCAAGATGGGAAACGAAACCTAAAGGAAGCACATCTAATATTTGGGAATTTTCATTAGAGGAGGAAAACCATTTAGCAAAATGTAACATTGCACATTAGAAGCGAAGGAAAGTTTGTGGCTATTGTACTTCCTCTGAGCCATCTAAAAGTGCCCAGGAAGAGGTTTGTCGCACCTGGGGAACTGCAATGATAAAGCAAAAACATGATCTCACAGAAAAACAACAGAACAGTACGCCGAAAAAATGGAACTAAGGTGGGATACTGTCATTGCCCTGCACTTCCAGCTCACCACTAGCTACTGTGTGACCACCGAAAGGAAACATCAAACCCCAAGTGACTGCCCAGACACCCCTTTGTTCTGGTCTGCATGCCCACAAAAAGGGAAACAGCATCTGACAACTTCTGAAGGGATTTTTTTTTTTCCCCAAAAAAAAAAGAAATCACATAAGAAACCATTTACAGCTTAACAAGCAAATATTATCATTAGAATCAGTATTTTTAATTTCAGGCTTGTATGTAGCAAACAGATGAACGCATATTACGTCAAACCCAGGCACTATTCCTTTACATACCTGATCTGTGCCTCTTCCAAAAAATACTTGGATTAAGGAATGTTCTTCTTGAATAACATGGGAAAACAGGCACAATAACTAAACTGGGTTCCTCTATGCACTTGGGCTAAAAAAGCCTTTTCATCGCCCCCTCCTCCTGATCTCAGAGCTAATAAGTGCAAGGAGCAAAGAAATACCAAGCTCAGGAAGCAAGGGCTGGGGTGGACCAAGCCCGCAGCAAAAACTTGCATCATCAAGCCTCAGCATCCCCAAACACCCAGGGCCCAGTGCCCAGCAGGCCATGGGACCCAGGAACGCTGTGCTCAGGGGGTGGATACAGGCTGCCTTGAGTGACTAGACATCTCGGGTGGGGGGAAAGCAACAAAAACCAAACAACCCTCCAAACCCTCAAACCAAAACCAGAAAGGGCTTCCTGCCCAGTGTGGCTAAAGAGCTGCATTCTGGAGACTTGTGAGCTTGCTCAGTGCTGCTGATAGGAGGAAAAGGCGCCAGCAGCAGGGAGCAGCCATGTTCCCCGAGCGGGGCTGGGGGAAGGCTCCCTCCAGGGAATTTATACTCACCTGGTGGTTTCATGTAATATTGCTCAATATCGGACATGTCCGTATGCAGCGCACAATCGAGATAGTGGAGGATAACTTTTCTACTGAAGTATGAGCTTGCTCAGTGCTGCTGATAGGAGGAAAAGGCGCCAGCAGCAGGGAGCAGCCATGTTCCCCGAGCGGGGCTGGGGGAAGGCTCCCTCCAGGGAATTTATACTCACCTGGTGGTTTCATGTAATATTGCTCAATATCGGACATGTCCGTATGCAGCGCACAATCGAGATAGTGGAGGATAACTTTTCTACTGAAGTAGTACCTAATGCCCA
>NW_009695714.1:0-407 GCF_000703405.1 Apaloderma vittatum | reverse complement strand
GACTTGGTCACAACAAAGCATATTACTATGGAGATAAGGAAGAGAAATAAACGATACCTGTCAGAAAAGAGAATTTAGTGTTGATTTCGGAATACAAACTCATTATTAAAAAAAAAACAAACAAGCAAGCACAGACAAAATATACATTTGCAGTACACACGCAGTTCACCCTCTTGAGATTGTGGTGTTAAGTGAGGGTACATCATGCCGAGATAACCCCAGAGTTTACTTTACGGGGCACCTCGAGAGAGCCCGTGGGCAGGAAGCCGCCGTGCCACGGCAGGTCCCACTGAACCACCCCCAGAGAAAGGTTGGTGGGGGCACCAGGGGCCAGGCACAGCCCCAGGCCCTGCTTCGCTCTCCCTGACGAGGCTGAGAGGCGGCCGGGGCAGAGGAGCCCGGCTGCG
>NW_009695713.1:0-13393 GCF_000703405.1 Apaloderma vittatum | reverse complement strand
GAAGATGGGGACAGACTCTTCTCAGTGGTGTATAGTGACAGGACAAGGGACGATGGTCACAAACTGAAAAACAAGAGGTTCAACCTAAACATGAGGAAATATTTCTTTACTGTGAGGGTGACAGGGCACTTAAACAGACTGCCCAGAGAGGTTGTGGAGTCTCCATCTCTGGAGACGTTTAAAGTCCATCTGGACGTATTCTTGTGTGGTCTACTCTAAGGAGATCCTGCTCTGGTAGAGGGGTTGGACTAGCTGATCTTTAGAGATCCCTTCCAACCCTTTCCAGTCTGTGATTCTGTGAAAGCAAAAACATCATAAGGAAGTTATTGGTTCCTGAGGATGTCTAAGTCGCCCAATCTCAGCTTCGTTATATCAACCCAAGCGACTTGATAGGGACTATCCCAGGGGAAACTTGTTCAACCCCAGCCTGCTTGGCACTGCAAGAAGAGGAAGTCAAGTGCATTGACTGCAACGGCTCAACTTCTGTCAGCTTCATGGGATTTGTCTCAGAGATGACCACCAAGCTGAATAATTTCTCAATGAATAAATTAAAAAATGTACACATAAAACATTAAATTATTGCAATGCCAGAACCAACAGCTACAGAATTGCATTTTCAGCAGCTCTTCCTCTTCTTTGGCCACATGCTCTAAGCTTGCTTACAGTCAGTATTGATAAGATATAATGCTTGCATTCAAGAACCAATGAATTGTTTGGATTTTTTAAAGTAATTTGATTTTTTAAAGTAATTTGAATTCTGATTCCTCTGGGATTTGTCCTCCGAGTTCCTTTGCCAATGCTTGCAGGAGCAAGCCCTTAATTACCTGTCTATAGGGCATGTAATAAACAGAAGATTACTTCACACAGTACTCAAAGTTATCAATTCTATTTATTTCTTTTAATGACTCCTCCTCAAAATAAATACATTTACTAAATACAGAACAAAACCAACCAAACAAAAAACTTAAAATCATTTGTGGTAAGAAGCAAAAGACACTCTTACTCATTGCTTACCAAAAAACTGTGAGTTCCGGTTTCTACAATACGTAAATATTCAGCATAAGCCATGTTGAACTGTCACTTAGATGCAGTTTAATGATTTTCCACTGCACCATTTCTGATATAGGAAAACGACATGGAGCCTAATTTCCTGATCTGCTGTTTTTTGATACTCAGATGAGAAGGTTCATTGAAAAGGTGAAGTTCAAAAAGTTATTGAAGCATGACGGAATTTCAGCAGCACCCTGTTGAGAACTCGCAGAAGCTGCCTGGCAGCTTTCACCGTTTAATGACGATAAAGCTGTCTTTCAGCGGAGATCTTGCAGAGAAGTATAGTTAGTGTGCAAAGCGATGTCATTACTCTTGAAAGTAACACTTTTCTGGCATGCTGCCTTTGGAGATCGTTGTGTACGGGACTGCTACTAGCATTTTAAAATATGGGTCATGTAGCTGTGCTACCTCTTGCTTCCTGTTTACAGCACATGATGTTTTTAAAGTAAAGGTGCTTCTGTATACAAATGAGTCAATGTTTTGGCAACTGCTGGCATTGCTACGGTGTTTTATGAATATCAATTTCAATACACAGATATTCTGGCGCATCATAGCAATGCTGAATCTGGGCGTTAAAGCCTGCATATCCTTTTGCTCTGTATTTCCCAATTCCTGTATTCACTATTTAATTTTGGTTGTCAAAGGCACTCAGCATTCTTTTCTTTTATTTTGACTTCCAGGAGTCAATCATTATGTATGAATGTTGAGATGAAAGAAAAATATGTATGATTAGGATTATCTGTGTGACAGGAGCATCCAAAAATTAGCGATCATATTAAAACCCCCAAGTACTTAAAAGAAATCACATTTACAAAAGTTGAACTGAAGCACACACACAAAAATTATCTGCTGCCATGTCTGATTAATAGTGACTTGCAATAGTAATGCAGAGAAAGGACAGACACCTGTTAATATATTAATAAAACCACATGTGCAAACATCTTTTAAACAGCCAAAATAGAGTCTATTCTAACCTGGATTTTACTATTCTAAGATGGATACTCAAATGGAGCAAAAAGATGGTGGAATTGACACTGTTCTTTGATTTTCTTCTTCAATTTCAGCTTTCCCAAACTATAACCTTTACCTCCTTAATGCCTTGAATGTTTTCTTTTGTCCATACCGTTCTGCTGGAACTGGTTGTCAGGAGTACGCCCATTCTCAGTTAATCCGCAAGTGTAATTAAACTGAATTTATTAAGAAATTAAAGCTCCTACAAGTTTAGAAATTCTGGTATCGGTTCAAAAGAGCAATTACTGCACTACACCCAACTCATGAACTTAGAATAACGATCCGGATCATATATACACTCACCCATATAAAGACGAGGACTCTCAGCCTCCAGGAGTCACCCTGGCCAGCACCCCAGACCAAGGGGGAGGCTGTGCCCCAAATGCAGGACCTGCTGCTCCAAAGGGACATGCTCCAACACCCCCCCAGCAGGACCTCATTTTAAAGCTCAGTCCAATCTGAGCTGTGGTCAATCAAAGCCATATTGGCCTCCCATTGGCTACCAGCCCAATCCGTGGGGGTACACCCAGGCTGGTGGGCTAGACCCAACCTAGCCAGAAACTTCCAGTAATTTCTCTGAAATCTGCCTGGCAACTGCTGTGAGAGGAGGCATCCCAGACTAGAGGGATGCACCTGCCACGCTGGTCTGTAGGATTCTTTGCGTTAGCTCACTGAGAGAGGAGTATCAGCCCAACATTGAAACTATCACTTTCTATACCTCAACAACCATTCTAGCAGCCTCCAGTCAAATGCATACCTGTGCTCTGGGCTAAGATTGCAGGACAACTGCAGCTCCCCACAACAACCATAGCTCTCTTAGCTTCAAGAAAACCTCAGAAATGCACAAAATCAAACCATCTGCTAATGCAGGAGTCTGGACACAAGTCATCTGCATCCCGTTTGTCATGGCATTGAAAGCACTGAAGAGACCTAACTGTCTGGATGCTTGACTTTTAGCCTGTGATGAGATTTTTTCTTTCTTTGAGGAGTATTATCAATGCGTCCACACTGAACTTGAGTGTCTAACAGATAAATAATTATTATTAGGGATGAGGTTACCTTTCAGAATGTAGTGCATGCTCTTGATCGAACCACGAGACTAGGTAGTGGATAGTGGTTGAACCGGTCATGATCAAGTGATTTTTTTATCCAAGGTAGTACAGAACTGCATCCCTCAAAGAGAATAGGAAATTCTTCTTAGGACTTCCCCTTTGGAGGAAAGATTACTTTGGATGTTTAAGAGAGAATGCATTCAGTCCTTCACTGAAAACCCACGTGAAATGGCTCAGTAGGATATCTGGCGTGAGGATTCCTCACCTTTTCAGACTTCAGTTCAAACCAGACAGGCTATATATATAGAAGAAGAAATGCTATATATATAAAAGAAGAAATGCCTTCCCATTGGCAAGATTTGCATAGACTGATTTGTTTGGCCACAGTGCAGACTAACAAGGCTTTTTAAAAAACCCTCATCTGGAATTGGTGGAGGTGCAGAGCTATTTCTTCATTTCATGTCCAACTGTTGTGTAAAATCGTTAAAAAATATTTATGCTTCAACTAAACAGTTTTACACTCAAACTACTCACTCTTCAGTTTCTTAGTCATTGTGTGTCCAAAGTTTTCCATTATTCACACTGGGAAACAAAAAAGAGAAAGTCAGAAATCTTGAAAAACTTATTAGGTTAACAGCTTCTCAAGAGACTCTGATCTACTGGGAAAACATCTTCCATCAGCTTCCTTCAGCCACTTCTGATCAAACTTTAGCTCTACAAGATTTTGAGGACAGATCACCAAAACTTTATTGCATTAGTAAAAGCACAGAGCAAAGCATAGGAGGACAGAGACACGGTATGGCATGAGTGTAATTTCCAACTGACTTCAGCCCACCTAAACACAGTGATAAAAGCACCACTGAGACTGTATGGGTAAGCTAATCTCAACTCAGTGAAGACCTGGGATAAATAGTATTGCAAAACTCTACATTGACAGGGGAATATAGCTGAAAAAACCTCATTCCTGAGAAACGCAGTAAGAATGCTTTGAAGTGATAGAGAACAATTTGTTCACTGATAACTGTCTCCAAGCTAAGAATTTCCAAGGCTCACTTAGAGGATACATCTTAGAGAATACATGGCATCTTATCTTCTAAAGAGATATCATGGCTACACACGTAGTTCTGCCCCAAGTTTTGCATCGCTCAACACATACATACAGCTATGGAGCAAAGGGGCACCTTTGGCATGGTCCTTGGCAGCCAGCCTCCTTTAGGCAGGCAGGCCTTAAATGGCTTAAATGGCCACTTCTCACACACAAATGGCAACTTGGGTTCACAAAGGCATGTAGGGATTATGCTGCTGTTGATAGGATTCTGCATGTGAATGACATAATGAGAAAAAAAACCACCATGATTTGCGCCAGTCTGGTACATGATACATTTTTAAGTCTGATAAAACTAATAGGCTTCTGCAGTCAAAGGTTGATATATAACTAGCAGTCTAGTCAAGAGATGGCGTCCCTGCCCATGACAGGGAGGTTGGACTAGATGATCTCTAAGGTCCCTTCCAGCCTAGGCCATTCTATGATATGATATATAACTAGTACAGATGCAATCTGTGCTCTCTTCAAAATAGGCAGGGACTGGAATTACAGCTTATAACAGGCATCGAGCATTCAGAGCATTGCACTAAAGGGTATTGTCTCACTGCCTCAGGAGTGCAAGAGTGTGTGAAGCCACTGGGACCACTGAATAATTCCCTTTTTATCTGGAGGGATAAAAATGAGAGATCTGAGCACTCCAGTTGAACAATTAGAGAGGGAGAGAGCTTTACTTCCCAAGTCACCCTCTGCCAGAACCAGTCTTCCTCCTCGGCTGTTTTCTGCAAACCAAAGGAATGATTGCAGGATATCAGAAAGCTCAGCTGAACACAACCACAGCCTGGCGTGTCACTGTGTCATCACAATTCAACAGCTGAGTGCAAAAATTTCTATGAAAGATATTTCACTGTTGGCTGCATCTGAAAAGTCTTTCACTAGCTGCACCTTTCTAAAGCAGAAGACTGCAGTTTCATGCTACTAGAGCGTGACCATTATCAGTTCTTCTTGGCCTATAGTTAATAGTTTTTTACAAAATCCTAAGGTGTGCTCTAAAATCTGTGAGTTTTAATTTGGTCAACTGGGATTGGGAGTATTTACACTCTTCTCACAAAGGCACCATCTTTCAGGTGACTTGGAACTAGGTTTACAGATTTGCATCCCCAGCCTAAACCTGCACTGAGAGAACTACCGTGCTGGTCCTTTTGCTAGAGTACCCAAGGATATACTAAGAAGATGGGGAGACTTGACTTTATTTAACTTTTTCAGTGAGTCAAGATAAATTCCTGGAATAACAAACAAAACTGGAAGTCAATAGAAGATTTATAACATTCTTAGCAATTTCAGATGAACTGCTCTCGCGGGAAACCAAAATGACTAGACTGAGATTTTCAGAAAGAATTTGGCATTTTAGACATATACCTTCAGATTTTTGTTTTTCAAGAAGTGTTTTCTTCATCGTCATGTCCATTCCTTATTCTTTAGCTCACAGTCTGCCTCCAGAGAGCCCTTTGCTTTCAGTGACATTTATTTAAGTCTATATTTTTTGGCTAAAAAGTAATCAATGTATTTTTAAAGCAAGGCTCCCTCCTCATTGCAAAGGAGGGGGACAGAGCTGGTAACGAAGTAGCTGGTAAAGCTGATACTCTCAGCTCACAGAATTGGACCGAGATAGGGCTGCTGATTTTATTCATTTGCAGAAAAGAAAGTCTCTAGGGCTGAAATCCTGGCTCTGCCCAAGCTGCGGAAATTTTACAATTCACTGGGTCTCACTTCCCTCACTGCATTGGTTTTTTTATTCCTCTGAGCTGCTCAATTCTTTTTATACTTCTCAATTCTCCATTCAGCTTGGAGCCTTTTACCCGGTGGGAAAAATACTCTGTAGTGAGCAGGATATGAAAGAGAGAGCTGCTATTCAGCCTGAATGCTTGCAGTCTTCTCCAGAACAAGGCATGTTTACTCACCCTTTCAACAACACTTGAGGAATAAATATCCACTCATTTAACTGGCTGCTCACCCACTCTTGCTCCTGGGGCTAAGAACAGTTTGATAAGAGTGAATATACATTGAAATAACAACCCTGATAGCCATGGAGGAGTTATTTAGACAGCTGAGCTCCACCAGGAAAATCTACAGGTGGGGTAAGGGGCTGATAAGACCCTGTGTGTCTCTAGGATGTTTGGACTCCTTAAGGGTATTCATATTTATACCTGTTGGTCACTACTGCTGGTTTTGTACAGTTTTTCTCTGCAAACACCTCTTTAAAAAAAACCATTAAATTCCACAGTGGTTGTATTTTATTCTGCTCTGGAGCACTCTGGAAAAGCTCGTGGTGATGAGCGCCAGTGTACCAATTATCCTGCAAAAGCTACTTGGTCATCCAAAGGTAACCACCCACTGGTTGCACGAACACAGATAAACTTTGGGGGTCAGCAGCAGTTGACAACTCATGACCCTCTGAGGATTTGTACAGCAGCAAATGGATAAGCTCAATTTTAGACAGTGGAACTCGCTTAAACGTATCCATCTTTGTAGTGTTTTAAAGCAAACAGAATTATACAAACCCCCTTAACATGTAAAGCAAGGGCTCTGGGATGGGTCCACTCATTTTGAGCAGGTTACTTTGAGTGTGTTTATTTTAGTTTGGAAGCAAGTTGTTCCCCCTCTTCCCACCCTCCCCTTAGCGTCGAACAAAGCCCTACAAGGTAAGTCAGCTAAATGCCTGATTCCCCCTTTCCCAACTATGTATGTGTTGGGGTAAATTACTATGATAACATTTTTCTCCTTTAAGCCATTTCAGCTTCGTGTTTTCTTTCTCTTGTTATCTTTCAGAGCATGCTTCTAGAACTATCATCTATCATGAAAAAGTAATGACATTCTGAGAAGAAATAAACTAAGGGATTGAGCACAAACTGCTTTCAGCAGAGAGATAAAAAGCAGATTATCTGTTGCTGTGTTCCCCTCTCCCACTACAATGCTAAATTCAAGAAAGCGAACACTTTGTTCCTCCATTTTACACCAGTGGGGTATTTGCCGTACTCTGATTGCTGGTGTTAATGGGTAGCTCGCTCCACGACTCAAGATTTTTCTCACGTAGACCAAGCCGGAGAGATCAGCGTGTGCTGCAACTGCAGAAATAGCCTTGTGTCTTTGGGAGAACATTCTGGGATGTAAAATTTGTGCATGCTAGTAGTGTTCATATCAGAAACCAGCCTGATCCATAGACCTTCAAGGTAGTGGAAGACCCAAGGCACCTACAAGAAAGAGTCAGTTTGATTTGAAAGTAACCTGGAAGGCTACGTGGCCTCTATCTCCCCAGGCTTCAGCAGCCAATGAATAAAAGATCGAAGAAACACTCGAGGAATCTGAAGGGACAGAGAATTTAAGAGAGAAAAAACGCAAACAGCTGAAGAATATGCTGCTGCTCCTCTGCCTGTGCTAATGCAGTCCTCAGGCTCTGATAGTTTCCATGCTAATGTGGCCTCCTCATAGCTAATACTTTTGGCTTCAAAACTGAAACCAAGTAAAATCAGGCAGTTTATTTTAAGTGCAAAACACCTGTGCTTTTCTTCAGTTTGCTGTTCAAGAAGATCTGCAAGGTATCACCTCAGGGTCACAAAAATCTTATTCCCTTCACTGTCTCATTAGTTCATACAGAGGAACTGAAAGACAAGCAAAGCCCCAAAGATCTCATTTTGAGTTTGCTAGGACAGACTAGCTCTGTTGGAAGGTTGGACTTCTGGGCTGCATACGGCCCGAGAAAGCAGTCCTTCTGCTTGTGTGTCTGGAAAATAAAGCACCTTCCTCTGACTGTCCCTGACCCTGTTTCTGGCTGCATGTTTTCAGGTGCTTCAGTTTGTCAAGCTTATCATAGCTCACACTTGCTATCACCTCAACAGTGAGTGATGCTTGGAAGAAGCTCGTTTGCTATGCCAGTGTCCATAAGCGTAAAAATCCTCTCCGACTTGACAGCTCTAAGACAAGTCTAGCAGAAAGCAGGACAGCAGGGAAAGAGTCACAGCATGAAGATTGCTTGAGATTAGTGGTTTTGTTCTAGTGCACACAGTTTACATTCGTAATCTGCCTCACTACAAACTCACTGACAGCTTGCCTGTGCATTTGTTGAGTATTTTAAGGGGAAAACAATGAAATATTTAAGATGGTGGCCATTAAGTGCCAGCAACAAGTGATCAGGGATGGAGAAACAGCTTTGCTAAAGTACATTCTCTTCTGCCAGGCTCTGTGTTGACACAGTGGATGCTACATCTGACAGATTTGAGGGGGTGGGAAGCTTTCTTCATATATGCTCAACAGGAAGATTCGGAAAACTGTGGAACACTGGAAAAGTAACATACTTGATTTTTTTCATGAGAATTTTAGGACTGAAAAATCGCAGACAGCTTTCACTGCTGCAGATGGAGAAGGACATGATTTGCATCCCTAAGGATGGTAGCTCAGCGCATGTCATCTAAACTTTCTTGTCTGGTGATGAAAAACCCTGAGGATCTCTCTCTAGCAGCTCACCCTCCTCACTCCCCACAGCAGCATCTCAGCAAGTGTCTGGACCAGGGTAGGACAACTGGTCAGGCCAGTCCCCCCTTCCCAGGTCTCCTGCCAAGCTGCTGAGCAGGCTCCCAGGCTGCACCCAACCCAAGGAGAGAGGTGGCTGCCGTGTGTTTGGGAGCCCCAGAAAGCAAATGCCGACTGATAGCCCCCGTGCTCTGCCTGTGGTAGTAGTACCATACGGCTGTTAAAATTTCTTCTTTCCTTTCTGGATCTTCTGCGGTATAAGTGATGCTAAGTCCATGGCACAAGTCCCTCCTTCAAGGGAGGGTTTGGGTTACATGCAGAGATTTTCAGCTATATTTTATTTCCACAGAAACCTCTGCCAATTTCTCTCAGGTTTTCTATAGAGGGGAAACAAACCCCAGCCTCTCCCCTTGCCTCCCAACATGTACTCTTGACACTTTCGAAGACCAAGACAAAGACTTAGCAAAAATCGCCCTAAGTCAACCACTAGAGGAATGAGTATAGATACAGCTTATTTGATCTTCCAAAACAACTTATTTCATCTTTGCAATGAAACACCCTCAGCTGTTCCTGCAGCAGATCAAAGATAACCGCATCCCGGGATCAAAGACGACTAGTGAATTAGCAATGGGACCACGTGAGGGGAGGTCTCTTCATCAGTCCAGAGAGTCAACCACATCCAAACTACCCTCCAGAATCTCACCTCCAGCCCACGCGTTAACCGAGCACTGTTAACACCAAGTTCAGAGTCGAGATGAGTCGATTTACAATACATAATGATATGTCTTTATTTCATCAACAGAAATGGTGTCTAGACAAAATTCAGTTAACACTAGCAATTCAAATGAATGAAAAGGGTCGGGTGTTTTTTTTTTCATTTTTGTTTTTTGCACAATACTGTATTTACAATGAGTAAATGACGTTTTAAATTCATTAGTTCATAGCAATGCTTTCTTCCAAAAAGGTAAAAATTCTTAGTAACAGAGAGTAAGCATCAACAGCCACCTCATTTATTTATACAATAAAAATCACAAGAAACCACAGTCACCTAGAAAAAAAATAAAAGACAAGCTTAAGAACTAGTACAATAAAATGATGCATTGAATTAAGTTACATTAATCGCATAGAATTTGTGTAAAAAGTATGTAGAAAAAACACCTGATGTAACCTGTTACAGTCATTGACCAGTTATGAGAGGTACAGAGGGTTATACAGGTAGATATGTGTGAAAACTGTCCATACTGTTTGACCTGGGGAGGAAGAGAAGAGGGGTTGCACCCCCTTGCATACACTGATAAAACCCTGTTTTGAATATGGCCTCTGAAGTTTGTAAGGCATATAGAAGAGGTGCACTTGTAACCAACTGGTTCTGGAACAAACTCTTAGGGCATCCCCACCCTTGAAATCAAAGGTGACGCTCGGAACTATGAGGCAACAACCACGCATCGAGTACCACCAGAGTGCTTAGTAGCGTTCCTGCCGGCCTGAGGGATCCAGATCGCTTCGGGCAGAGCAAACGTTGTAGCGAGAACAGGACTGAAACCACACGCGTTTCGGGTACGTCACAAACGCGAAGGTATCGCTGACCAGGGCGGGGGGGTATCCCCACCATCACCCCCAGTGTGGGGGGCAGCTTCTCCCCTCCTCTGCCCGGTCCCAGAGGGTGGGCTCCTCCTCTTGCAGGGAGGAGCCCAGCTGGTGTTCGCAGCCCTCCCCCTCTACCCAGCTTGGCTCCCTCGAAACAGAGGGGTCGTTTGGGTTCGTAGCCCGGGACCGGGACTGTCTGCTTCTACGCAATCAATGAAATCAAACGCTGCCAGTTGCCATTTCTATTTTAGGATGCTAGTTTCTTTCTGCATGCCCTTAATCAGCTGAAAGGGACAACACTGGCAACTGTGTGAACCACACAGCAGTGACTTTCACCCATGGGGAGGGTTCTGCCCACAGTCGCTAAAATTCGTACAAGAACAGGAGTCATCTAATTGGCTTTTTAGCAGTTGTTCGGTTGGGGTAATGACCTTATGAAAACGTATTTTTAGCATTCCTTCCTGCCAAAAAGCGATTCCATTTGCAAAAATGCCAATGTTATCTGTTTAATACTTCAGAATGCATATCAATATTTGACTTCGACATAAATAATATCTATCTTGGTGGAGTGTAGGAAAATACTGTACACTTAATCTCTGCAAGTAATGCCATTAAAATTTGGAGAGTAAAGGGAATAATTACTCTACAGACCACCAACAATAGATCTTTTAAATATACACACAGTATTTGAACATACGCATATACACATATATTGTATTCTACAGCATCAGATCCGATGCCTGAGTCATGAAATACTCCAGGGAGTATTATAAATATACATATATGTATTATAAACAGGAAAGTACACAAACACACACTCTGACTAGAATTATAGATGTATGTATACATACATACATGTTATTATATATATGCGGATGTAAAATTAACTTGGACTGTGTTGGCAGAGACAAAACTGAAATGAAGTCAAAATCTGTGAGAAAATTTCTAGCAGGAAAGAGAGCAGAAGTTCTTTATGTTAATAGCTTCAGTTTCACCGCACTTGCGACAAAAATAAACCGCTCCATACTTTGCCGATCCCCTCCTCACGCAAGGCCATCAGCTCCACTGCTTATACTGAGATAAACTTTCTCTAGGCAGCCCTAAAACAGAGACTTTTAAAATGCTGCAGCCAATGGGCTACAACGTTCACCCAGAGGAACCTCCAAACACATCTCTGATCAGGAAAAAAAAAGGTGAAAGTAGTGAAACTAGAGCTTGTGGAAACCTGGCAAACGTTAGCTTGGTCTCACTGCAAAATTGACTACAGATCTTCTGATCTGCAAAATTCACTAGAGGTCTTCTGTTCTGCAAACCCACTCCGCTTGCTTTCTCTTCACCACCACCGCAGCGGATGACAAGACACCAGTGATTTGGTGTTTGGTTCTGGAATTGCAACGCTTCCCCGTGCTGTCTCCCTAAGGATCAGGTTTCATTTTATGACAGGATTATAGTGATTCCAGCATGCAGATTTGTTTTATTTATTAGGCAGTCATACAGTTACACATTAAAAAAATCTAACTCTATATCTAGGCATTTCAACTTCTATTTAAGCGCTCTTTAGCATACAGACTTGACGAAGTGTTGGACTCCAGATTAACGACCACACTATCAGTATTAATCACTTCTCTGGCAGCAGTTAATCCATTTAGCAAAGTTACGTATCTAGTTCCCATTCTCCTTTTTAAAGAGAAGTAGCAGTTAGCATACTAATCACTGTGGCTTGCCTTTGCAGCACATTTTACTTCCTTGGGAAAAAAAATAATACAAGGATTAGATCCAAAAATATAGTGCATCTTAAAAGCAGCATATACCCTTAGAAAGACATTTAATAAATTACTTGTACAATATATAAAATAATAGTTTTATACTGCAGCATCAAACTCTGACGCCTGAGTCATCACGTTAGGAAGTCTGTGATATAAATACTGGGATCTCCTGATAACACAGCCAACATTTTTTTGCTTTTGTTTTGCTTGTTTTCATTTTGTTTTCTCTTGGGTTTTTTTTTGGTTTTGTTTTTTTTTCCTTCCTTCTTTTTTTACTACCTTTTTGTTCCAGAATCAGCTTGCAATGAGCTTTAATTGTGTTCAAGGCACCCCCAGAGAACGCAGAGAAACAAACACATTATATAGTGTAGTACTCACCTGACAAAGCATAACAAGCCTAAATGAAACGAGGTTTCCTGGCGTTACAAGTATAGCAATGGCAAAAGGAAAAGGAGGATTAGATACATCCTGGACAAAGTTTCAGGGACTGGCAAGTCCACAAGAGCGATGCAGAGCCAGAGCCATCCCCAAGCAACGCCTCACAGGACCAGTGCTGCAGGTATCCTCTTTGACAAAAGCAAAGAGGTTCTTAATTAAGACCATGGTGACCACTGGCCAAAGTCTTAAAAGTCATCAATACTGCAGTCAGTTGGATATTATTTTTTTTTTTCCCCAATGGTATACTTGTGGTCAGTTATTTTGACCTCACAAGACAAGAACAGCTGGGTGTGTCAGCTGGTGTCCAGGTCTGAAACTAATTCTCCCAATGTCTTCCTTTAACGTTAGCCCAGTAACCGCTTTGAGAGCCGCGTGGTTTTGAACAATAAAAAAACCCAACAACCTCAAAACAAAATAGAAACAAAAAACAACCACCACCACCACCAAAAAAAACCCCACTGAAAAACCATGATACATGTAAATATAGGAAGCAATGACACAAAATCAGCCACTTCTAATGGGAAAGAATGAAATCAAACATCCAGAAAAGCTTGTGGGGGGAGGGAAAAAGAGAGAGACGAGAGAAACGTTGAAGAAGAGACACTTATTTGAGCAGTGGTTTTAAATATCAGTTGCCAAGGTAGAGGAAATCAAGAGACCCAGCACCAGTATGAAGCCAGGTCAAACCTAAGAGCTGCAGCGCAATGGGTTGTGTGGGTGGGTTTTTTAAACCGTTGGAATGAGGTCAAGAGTACCAGTTGCACATGAGTTGTTAGTAGAGTAAATCTTCATGTCAGGAAGCAAGTTAAAACTCGGTTTTATACTCATAAAACATTCTATCTATTCATATATATATAGGAGGTCACTTAAAAATAAAAAAAGGCAACAGAAAAAACATCTTTAAAATACTGTGTCAGTTG
>NW_009695712.1:0-8633 GCF_000703405.1 Apaloderma vittatum | reverse complement strand
AGGCCAGTCTAGGATTCTAGGATTCTATGAAAAGTTTTGGCAGGAAGGGCTAGCCTGGGTCAGCCTCATCCTGCTCAAATTGAGCTAAAAGCTGTAAAAGGGAGCCAAAAAGAAGTAGCAGGAGAGTGGAGGATGTTAAGGCTGGAGGGCTGGGATGTGCCCAACTCCACAGCGGTGGATTTCTCTCGGTGGAGGTGGGGGACGTGCCACTTGGTCTTGTCACACCACCACGGACAACAGATGATGCTGCTCTGTACCCACAAACCCAGCCGGTAAAACCCGAGCTGTGCAGCCACCCAGTGGAGCGGCTCCGGGGGCTGGAGCTGACCCTTGCTGCCTGGACTAAGTTTACCTCCCCCACCAGAAAAAGAGACCTGATGTGTTTTGTTGCAGTGAAAACGTGATTTTACCACTTTTTTTTAATCTACGCTGTTCTGAACTTCCCTCTCAAAGTGCAACAGAGCCCAACTCAGCCTCCACATTGCTGAGAACCGCTTATCTGGGAACACATTATTTGATAGGAATCTGCCTGGGTGCTTTTTCTAACCAGCCAAACATCCTTATCGCTGCCCTGGCTGTGTGCGTGCATGCGGGAAAGCTGTTCCTTCCCATTCATCTGCTGGAGATTCAGTCGATTCACTGCCCTCAGAGGACTATCAGAGAGCAACGGTCCAGCCATCCCTTTTCTGCAGAACTAGGATAGAAATTAGCAGCTCGAAAGCCTGTTCCCAACTCCATGGCAGGAGGAGCCGAGCGAGGGGAGCCTGCCCAATCTCCAAAGTGGAAGGTGAAACCCCTGAAGCCCAGGACCCCTGACCGACAGGGCCACTTAATCTCATTTGCTGATTTGTCAAGTAAATTAGCTCCTGGGCAGGCGTGAAGCCAACTGGCCCTGCTAAAAAACAACCTGCTCTAAGAGGAATCAGCTTGGCGAGGTGGTAGGAGCCAAGAGCAGCTGGCAGGTGTATGTTCACTTTGCTCACTGCAGCCAGAGCCCAGCATCGCGAGACCCAAGGTGTTCAAAGCCCTGAGCTAAATGCTTTTTTAATGGGATAACATAGCCGTGATATTTATTCGAGGCTCATGTTTGGCACACGGGATTCTTCCTTTTCCCTATTTCTCTTTTCCCTTGCCACTGGGAAGAAGAAAATAAAAGCCTGTAATCTTCAGCTGGCAGGCACAGAGGAGATAAGCTTCCCATGCCTCCCAACGCTCAGGAAGGAGGTTTGTTCTCCCACCTTATCTCCACCTCCAGGTCAAGTCATCCCAGGGCTTAGCACAGGGCCTGGAGGGGAGCGCAGAGCGTGGCTGGCCCCGTCCCCAGCGTGGGTAGGGGGTCCGAGGGTGGGCTGTGGTCCCAAGAAATGCAAACAGCAGCGTGTTTCCTGACGATAACCCACATCCCAGTCAGTGCAGCTCGGTCAGACACGCAACCGGTGACAACGCGAGCGCCCAGAACCATAAACCCAGCCTGGCATGAGCATCCCTGGATGGGCTAGATGAGCACGAGGAAACCAGTTTCCCCTGTCTCTTCAGGTATTGTAGCTTTCAGTGCTAATTGTTGTGTGTTTTAATTAATCCATAACCGATATGATCTTCAAAGCTGAAATGTCTTGCTCTAACGCTTCCAGACGTTCATTCCTTTTTTCCTTTGAACTCCTGCAAAGGAGCCCCTGGGACCCCACAGCTCCTGCTTTATGTTTGCTTTTAATCAGCTTGCTTTTCTTCCCCAAAACAAAGACAAATAATACCGCAACCGTTTCTCCTTGGAAATTTCTCCACATTAAGAAGAAGAGAGGGGGAAAGCGTGACTCGTTAAAGGCTGAATTTCCTGATGTCTTTCCTTCTTTTTATCTAGTTTGCTGCAAGACAAATGACTCTCTTAATTTAGCTAAGAAATTGAAGGGCACCCGTGTAACTCGGCAGCGGGCCAGCCAGCGGTGCGGCCAGCCTGGGGAACTGCGGCAAGCGAGTGCAGTGAAAATAAGGTGATGGGGTGCTGCATCCCACCCGGTGCCACAGGATGGCCGGGATGGGGTGTCTGCGTCTTGTGGCAGGACACCGTGGTGACACCCCGGTCCTGGTGTGGTGAAACACCTCCAGTAGGCGCTGGGAGGTTGTTCCGTGCGGAGGTGGCTGTGAGGGCTGAGGTGCTGGTTAGAGGAGGGGAAGGTGTTTGTGGTGCCCAAGGCTGCTGTTCCTGGCCAGGAGGGCGATCGCAGGGCCCCTTAACTCTCCTCTTTCCAGAGAAGCCAAGCAAAATATTTAGGGTCATTTTTCTGCTTTTTTCATATTTGCTCCCTGTTGGAGCTGATTTGGAGCTACCTGCGAGAGGGACACATTTTGCCTTTGTAGTACATGAGATTGCTATAAATTATTTGCTTCTTTGTGTCAGCCGGAGCCCGGCACAGCCCATAAAACTTTCTGGCTGTGTTACTGAGCTTGAATGTGGCAGCAGGCTGCTGGTGGCGAGCTGGCTCAGGCCCAAAGGAAGGGGCTGCCAGCCCAAAGGATGTATTTTTTCTCCAGTGTGACAACCCCGTCCTTGTTCCTAAAATCACTCACAGACTTCATGAGTCCGTGGAGCCTCAGAGGGAAGAGCTCTGTCCTTGCTGTCACTCACGTCTCTGGAGAGCCAGCACTTGCTCCAGCTCTCTGGGTACCATGGACATCCCTCCACCACGAACGGGTGGGCAAAACACCCCACAGCACCTGGTTCCAAGGCTTGCAGGTAGAAATAAGAACAATTTAACCTTGAGCATGGAACCAGTGAGGTTAAAAATCAGCAGTCTCAAGGGGAGATTGCAGCATGTTCAATATATTATCCATAAGTGATGTCTGTAGAAGGGCAGAGTGCGAAGCGAAGGGGGGATCTCACGAGAGCCACAAAAACTGGACTTTTAATTTAAAACTATCCTTCACTGACTGGAGCATCTCTCCTGTGAGTCTATTTTTTATTTCCCTCCGTGCAGCAGTAATCAGGAGGTAACGAGGGAGAAGGGGAAACGGATTGTCTCGCAGCTCTATCTGGCCGATTTCAGTGCTGTAAATTATAGATATATATGTTATAAAGAAGTGCTGGGATATTAATTTCTGTTGTTGAAAATCACAGACCCTCTGCTTTAATTTACTGCTAAATAATAAATGACTTTGTAAGATACTCAGCAAAGATAAAGGCGCCCCGGTAAATCAAAGAGCTCATAAGCACTTATGGATCAGTCTATCTTGGATGTGTACTTAAGTGGTTTATATTGTTCTCACAAAGCAGAAATAAGCAGGCGTTTAACTGATGCTATCTGCCAAAATAAAGGATGAACCCGTGAATCAAATGTTTCCTGCAAATCCTCATTTGCATTTGCAGAATTAAATGGAAAGTGGTGGTTTAGGGATTCCAGAACATTTAGATACAAGCCCAAAATGTGCCCCACAGGAGGCAAAGGATGCAGGTAGTGAGGCCGCCGTGGAAAGCAGCAAGTGGGCTTGTACAGGGTTTGTACAGCATTTATCCACAGCTCAGCAGGAGGAGGAATGGAGTGCATGGGTAAGTCTGGAAGAGACCAGAGTTTGGAGCCATCTCTCCCCACCCCTCGCCCTCCATCTGCAAAAACCACCCTGACAGCACTTCACGAGAAATTGTGCAAACCAAGGTGACACAAGGGTGGCGCCAGGAACCCAGATCTGCAGTGTGGATCTGGACCAGAGAGACAGAGCCCCAGCTCTTTGTGCCCTGCTTTCCCTCCTGGCCTTCAGGAGAGGCATCCGCACTCCCGGGCTGACATGCAGCCTGACTCAACATGTGATTTTTTCTCTTCTCCCTGTGTCCATTCGTGCCGGGCAGCAGCGGCAGAGACACTAATTGCATCTGCAGGAAAGGCAGGAGCTCTCGTGCAGCTGTAAGCAAGATGGATGCTGGGCTTTCAGAGCACAGCCCCAGGGATCCAGGAAGGCGACGTCCCTGGCACGCCAGGCTCCAGTTATTTGCAAAGGCAAGTTACAGTCAAAATGATGCAATTAAGAGCCTGAAGCGAAAATAAGATATAGACGCGGCCGATTTTGACATTTATGCTGCGTGTTTGGTATGTAAATTGGCCGAGCTCTATAGGAACACAACAGAAGGAGATCACAAAGGGCATCGACTCATCCAAGGCGCCCGTGTTGGAAGCGTCTCCCGCACGGCTGCGGCCATGCAGAGCTGCTCATGGGGGCAGGGGGCAGGCGGTCAGGGCCGAGGAGGCTTTGCGAGCCACGGCAGTGCCCAGCTGGGGATGGGGCACGTTTAGGGCTGTGGGTTTTGCAGAGCAAGAATGTGTCAGAGCTGATCCCCAGAAGGCAACACAGAGGCGTTTCTTTGGGATCATTTAAGTGACCGGAGCTCCGGGTGCGCCTCCAGCTGACTGCTTGCTGCTGTGACTTGACCTTGCTCGAAAGGTACAAGGAGCTCCTTCGTGGAAAAAGACCAAGTGCTTGGAGTATTTCAAAGACATTTCAGAGCGTGGCTACCTGAGCACTGCCATGGTCCTTTCAGGGCTGGCCCCAACTACCACGTGTCTCTGTGCTGCCCAGCCGTCCTCCTGCTTAGAGAGGGGTCCTCTGTGCTTATTATCCCCAAGGATTGCAGGCATGCCAAACGTCTTGCTGCCAGCCTGCAGAGCTGTCCTCGCACAGTTTTCATGTGAGGACCACAGGAATAACTGCTGGTGGCGAGCCCTGTCCTGCAGGTATGCACACAGTCAAGAAACGTCACCTCTGAGATCCAGCTGTGCTGGAGGAAGGAGTTAGCATCCTGCAGCAGCTTGTGGCATGGATCCTGCTACTCTTGCAGGTGTGCTGGTTCGGTCAGCTGGGGACTCACCATCCCACTTTGGGGTTCGTTTCAGCTCTATGAAGAGGTCTGAGGAAGCTGTTCTGCAGGTATTAATTCACGCACACAGTGCTGAGCCACCAGGTAGCAGAGAAAAGCTCTGGCCTGGGTGCAGTTAGTCTGTGCCTGAGAAGTTAGTTGAGCTCCATGACATACTGCTTGGCAGCTTGACGCTGTCTGCGGGAGGATAGATAGTACCTGCTACAGCTAAACTGAGGGAAGCACAGTTATACGATCCTGGATCCATCAGAAATTTTGCCACAATGAGATATTCTTTCAAAAAGTCCCTGGTAGGTGGGAGGCAGCAGTGTGGATGTGCCACGATCAGCAGCGTGCCTGGCCACCACAGCTCTCCTCATCGGGTCGCCTGCTCTCAGATTTATCATCTTGCTGTGTAGAGGACACGAGTCCAGCTGGTTTCATCTGAATTGCACACACAAACTGTCATGCTGGCAGGCTGATGGGAGAGAAACCTCCAGCTGGGGACAGTGAGGAGGGCCTGAGAGAGAAGATCTCTTTCCCCAGCACAGACGGATTTAGTTGAGGATGTTTCTCTACAAGTGGGTTTGAAGAGCAATTCAGTAGATACACAAACCTCTGCAACCTTCTCTGTGGCAGGGGATTGGGATCAGAGAAGACGGGAGCAATTCTAGAAACAACCAAGCCCTGTGAAGTAGGAAATTTTCACTTTTTGTTCAGGATAAGCCAGAAGTCTTCAAGCTGTCAGCTCAGAAGCAGTGCAGCCCCATGGCGGGATGGACACGCGTGCTTCCAGTGCCTCAGGTGTGCAGGTGACACGACTTGCCACTTGACCAGCCGCGACGCTTCCCATCCAAAGGGGACATGTGTATTTTGATCTCTGCTGGCCACGTTTTCCAAGTGCGGGATGGGCCAGGGCAGCCCCGTTCACAGCCCATTTCCAAGGGAGGCAGCAGGAACTGGAGCACATCGATGGTCTTGCTTGCGAGGGTGGGCAAAGCCCCTTGGTGTGAGCAGTCCTTGGAGAGGCAGGAGTTTGTATGTGGAGGGAGAAGGCTGGGGGCATGTACAGAGCCAGGTTTTCACATCAGAGATACCCAAAGTACAAACGGATGCACAGGACAACTGCTCAGCTTTGTTTCAAATTCTCTGGTTTCTGCTTTTACCCATTTAACTCAATGCCTGGATGTGTAAGAGACCAACTTTCTGGCAAAACTGCTCTCCAGCGCCCATTGGAACTGAGTGCAACCCTCGGCATTTCTGATCTTGTGAACAGGGGAATATGGCAAAGGCCAAAAAGGACTTCAAATTACTCTCAGGAATTGGTGCACTGGAGCGTTTCTCCCCTGGATCATCTGGAAAAGCTCTGGTGACGTCAAACCCTCCGGTCTGCGCATTCTCCCCATGTGTGTGCTGACCCAGTGGATGAGCTGCAACCCCTCAAGCTGACAGCACTTCCCACCCAAAAGAGGTGGAAAAGAGGTTCCCAAAGAGATGGAAAAGAGGTTCCCAAAGAGATGGAAAAGAGGTTCCCAAAGAGATGGAAAGCCTCCACTGCCTCCCTGCTCCTGAGTGCCGTGTGTTCCTCAGCACAGAGCTAACCTCCACGTGTCTCAGGGGACATTCTGCTTGGGGGCAATGGAGTAGCCGTGGTAGCTGATGGCCCCATCAACAAGAATTGCTGCAACAGTGGCTCTGAACAAGGGTCCAGCCCCCGCAGGATCAGGCTCCTAAAGGCAGATGGTATTTTGTTTTGCTAACGCTGTTGAAAGACAGGGCAGCTCAAATTTGCCCGGAGCTGCTCGGTTGTACCATGGCACCGCAGGGAAGGGCTGTACAGAAAACCACATTTGACAGTGAAAGCATTTTGCTGGGGCACAGCACGAGAAAAACAAATTACTATGGCATAAACGAGCAAATCTATCATCACCGGGAAGAGAAGGAGAGAATTGGTTTAAGGATCCACGTATGAAACTGTGACAGTAATCATATAACAGCCTTTTAAATGTCAAGGAGGATGAGCATGGTTTAATAGCAACAGAAATCTGCCAAGCTGGGCAATGTGTAACAAAGCAGATGGATGGATAGATCTACCTATTATTTGCTCCCTGGAAAAAAAGAAGAGGGAGATAATTCAGGCTTATGCTTGATCTAGTGTGTAAATCTCAGAGAGGTAATGCTTTCTTTTATCAAAAAGGAAAAAAAAAAAGAATGAGTTTGTTTTCAGAGCTGTCCCTGTCGTCAGCCAGACATCACAGGTTCAGCTGTAGAAACGAGATACATAACAATTAGGGCTGGCTGCAGCCCTGGCAGTGTTACACTGAGGAAAACTGGAAGCACAGGGGGGTGCGGCAGCTGATCGGCCAGTGCTGGGAGGTTGTGGGGGCCTGTGGCCCCGTTTAGCAATGTTGTGACGAAGGGGAGAGACAAAAGACGGTGTGTGAGGGGAGGGCGGCACAGCCAAGGTGTGCACCGTCCATCCTGAAATGCTTTCGCTTTCAGGCTTTGCCACCCTGATGTGCTGTCCTGGAGGGAAGGAGGTGTCTGCCTAGAGGGGGGTGTCCAGCTGCTTCCTGCACCTCCCTGCTGGGCGGGTGTTAAACAAGGTTGTGAGGGGCTCAGAGTCCTTCCAGCTCAGCTGGAGTAACTTTTGTGAGAGCGTCTGCACAGCCCAGCTGGCTCATCCACGCCTGTGATGTGGCCACGCTTGTGGCCACTGCACAAGAGATCTCAGAGTCCAGCCTTGGACAAACTTGGCTGCAGTGCTCTTCCACCACACTCTGGGTGGCTTCTGGCACCACTAAAGGATTTCACTCTTAAAATAAGGAAAAAAAAAAGAAATCTACTGAGCATTACCACATCCAACATCAAACCAGCAAAACACGAAAATCTGGGCTACACTGGGAGAGGAATATCTCTTGGCTTGTGACCACTGGGCAAGGAGCAGAAGGAAGGGGCTTTGTACCTTGAAAAACAGAGAAGCAGATTTTGCAAAGCGAGCTCTGCAAATCTGTGGGTATTTATGTTTTCATTCATCTCTCTGCATCACAATTCGGTGTGCAAAATGGGGATCGTGACCTCTCATTTCACAGGGACTGGAAAGATGTTGCTCAGTATTTGCAGAACACTCCGCCTGTGTATTTACAAGCACCAGAAGAAAGATGGCACGAAAATGAACGGTTTAGTATTCAGAGCAGGCTCCGAGCAGCGCGCAGCCAGCCCGGCATGGGCTGTGCACTGACTAATGGGAAACCAGAATATTGAATTACCTGCTCAGCCGGCGGCTGATCTGCCCTCGCATGGCGTGGGGCTGGGCTGGTGGGATAACCAGTTGTCACCGTGTCGTTTCAGCACCGAGAGGCCTCGTTAAAGGTTTTAGGAACAACCTGGAAGCGAGCGTTTGCCGGCAGCGCAGTGCTTAGATTTACAACCTGCTCTTCCCGTCCACGTTTTGCATGTATGGTTTAGATGTGTATGTATATTTTATAAAAGGTCTGCTACAATGTGTTACCGAAGAAATAAAACTAAGTGCTTATCCATCTTTAATGAGCCACTGGGGAGAAAGCTATTGCGCCTGTTGTAGTGTTTTTCTTCTGTTGGGCTCTTTATACCGAAATGTCTTGGAGGGAAATTTGTGATTAAATTACATGAGCGAGATACCTTTATTCATGCTGAAAAGCCTTTCTCGCTTAGCCCGGAGTGGAGCTGTCAGAGCCACTGAAAGCGAAGCTCAGTTCAACATAAACAGGCGGCCTGGAGAGCTATCAGCTGAACACGGATCTCTCTGATTTAC
>NW_009695711.1:0-5730 GCF_000703405.1 Apaloderma vittatum | reverse complement strand
CGGGTTGTCCTTGGTCCCTTTTTTAAAGATAATTAACAAATGGAACTGAACAGGTTACAAATGTATATATCTCATGGCTAATGCAAATTTGTGTAACTTGAGCTTCCAAACACAGCATTTGTCAAGTTAAGCAGCACTGCATGACTTGAAATCTCCCCCTGTAGGTCCTCACACACCATAATCTGTCAATTTCTAATCTTCTTTTGAATAGCAAGAAAATTCATTCTTTTAGCTCTTCTTCTTTCATTTATTTAAATGAGTCCTGAAATACTTTCTACTCTCTAGTTGAAAGGTAGTCTTGACAGATGTTTGATGTGGACAGTGCAGGCACAGGAACCACTGTCAGCAATGACAGTCACATTTTTTCTGTACACATTTAGGAACCACATTGGACTTAAGTGCAGCCCTGCAGTGAGAGCTCACATGCAGATGTCCATCCACCATAGCCTATAATTTCTCGTCTAAGTAACTGTTTTCCATAACACATAATTTCCATAATTCTCCTCCTACATTTTGATCCCCGGAAGCCTTACACTGCATTTTGTGCATTAAAATACAGGCTGTTGAAACAAGCCCAGGTTATTACAACATTCAAATAGGTCTATGGAATTAGTTATCCATACCCCAAAACCATAATTTATTAAACAAATAACTATAATTTATTAAACAAATAATTTTTGTGCCACCTGTAAAGTTCAGCATCTATAAATGTATATTATTCTCCCAACTAATTTTTAAGGATACTGAGGCTACAAACAAGATTTGTATCTGACTCCACTAGACACCTGCCCAAACAGTAGTGCAAGACTGGGTTTTTTTCCTAATCTTCTGGAATTTAGCGCTATACCAAGATCTGACAAACAGCAGTAACAAATGCTCCTTGAGAGCACCAAGGTCAAGCCTTTTAAGATTCCTATATAAAAGTCACCTGGTCCTTCAAACTGATTTCAAGTGTAAAGGCAAACAACAACAAAACTGCAGTGAAGAATTTCACCTTTTCATTCTGAAACAATTCCGTGCTTTAAATGGACTTTTAACTGTGGCATGTAATAATCTCTCTCTTACGGTTGCTTTGGCTTCAAAGAACTGGCAATTGAGTATTATAAAACAGGTCCAGGGAACACCTGGGGAACCACAGAAAGGCTGATACCTGCACCACATAAATCGGTAAGAACTATGAAAGACAATAGAGTATGCACACGCATGCACAAACATGGCATATTTGTGTGATGAAAGGAAGTGATTAAGGTAGGACCAACACACCTATTTTAAGTCATTTTTCACAAAGCTGCTAGACTTCTCCAATGAAGGAAACAATAATTTGTACCTTGGAAATTTTCATTATCAAAGTCCATTTGGATTTCCAAAAGGCATTTGATAAATTTGTCATTCATAAGTCTTAAAAAACCCTAAACTCCCAGAGGATAAAAATAAATGTCCTTGCAAGGATAAATAATTAGAAACAGATGGCCAGAGAATACTGTCAATTTTCCAAGTGGAGAGAGGTCAATGATGGAGTCCTGCAGGGATCTGTGCTGGAACTTGGGAACTGCTCACTTATCTATAAATGAGCTGGAAAACAGGGTAAATGGTGAGGTGACAAAGTTTGCTGCTGATACTCACTTGAGGTAGCTCAGATAAAGGCTGACTATGAAGAAAGACTTTACAATACTGAGTGACTAGTCAATGAAAAGGTAAATTAAAGCCAATGTAGATAAACAAATACAGAGTCATTTCTTTGAGGAGAGAAAACCTAACTACACAAAATGATGTGCTCCAAGGTGACTATTACCGCTTCAGGACTGAGACCTTGCGGTTATAATAGGTAGTTCTGTGAAAACGTCAGCCCACTGTTCACCAACAGTGAAAAAGTGTATATTATAAATTACTGGGAAAGGAACAAAGAATGAAAGAGAGAATATTATTACGCGACTGTAAAAATGGCTGGTTTGTCTGTCATGAACACTGTGTGTAGTTCTGGTCCCACCACCTCTGAAAAGAATACGGTAGACGAGAAGCTGCGGCAGGGCAGCAGGGATGATCACAGGCATGGTACAACCTAACAGCTACGGAATGACTAAGAAGCCAGACATTCATCAGGTCTCAGAAAAAGGTGACTGAGGGGATGCAGCAAAGGAGAAATCAGGACCAGCACAGGGAAGGTGTCTGTGAGTCCTCTCTTTGCATTCTCTTCCAATACACAAGCTCGGGAGATGAAATGAAATGAGCAGGTGCAAGGTTTAAAACATAAAAAAGCCTTCTGAATCTTCACACAACACATTAAGCTGTGGAACTCCCTGCTCTGCGGCACTGTAAATGCTAAAAGTTTACACAGGTTCAAAAAATAACCAAAGTCATGAAAAATAAATTCCAGCAGGAGTTTTTAAATGCCAAGACTTTTAAGTTCTGAAGCTAATACCAAGGACAAAATGAGTTCTCACTGCTCTGCTGCTTCTGTGTCAGAGATCACTGGACTAGAGGGGCCAGTGGTTTCACAGAGTATCGAGTTTTTATGGTATTTTATTCAACTGTCCTCTTACTGTGGGCATGAGCTTAGGCATCGACTGAAAAACACATCTATTGGTTTCATCGTACTTGTCCATGGGACACTTATACACCTCTCTTTCGCTTTCTCGACTTTTCTCTTTCCTGTAACTTGCAACATCCTAGTAAACAAAAAAAGTAGTAACAAATGCCTAATAACAAAAAAGATCACAATGACAGAACTGAAGCATTTATTTAAATTGTAAAGGAAGAAATCTCAAAAAATATATTTGTGAGGTTTCTTGCAAACTTTAGATTCAGAGCAGTAAAGAGAAATAATATCTCATTTCCAATGCCTTCACTAGGTGTTTGTGTTCACGCAGCTGCTCAAATGAGGTAAGCATATGTGCAAGTGTTTGTACATATAATTTTGAAATTGCAGAAAGGAAGGCTAGGGGATGGAGAATGAGGCTGCCAGCACTGGCTCACAAGATATCAAGTGACAGCGCTACGCATATGCAACAAAAAAGCAGTCTAAGCCACAGTAAAATCATAAGAGAGTCTGATGTATGTTGTCTTCATGTACAAAAAGGAAATCCCTTTTTTCCTAGGATTTTTCTGCTTAACCATGTCATAGACATGATTGGTCAGCAAAAAAGATTGAAAATGCAAGTGTCCAAGATACTGTTTATCTATTCCTTCTTTAAAGAACACCTCTTCAAAACAAGAGCTTTATCATACTGGCAATTTTAGTGACTCATGCAGGACAGAATGTGATCAAAATCTTTCTTTTAAAAAAATTAGTTCCTAAGCTTTTATTTGCAATTCTACATCAAGCATGATCCCACATCGAAAAGCTACTTCTAAAAGCACATAAATTTTAGATATTGCATGATCAAACTGAATGCTAACACTACTAAGGTACATAATAATTAAAGGTACACTCACATACTTGTTTACTTTACTAGTTCAGATTCAGTTTTGATCCTGTACTACACAGAACTATATGCATATGTAGGTGACATTACTATGCTGTTATTTGTGAGATAAGCATCTTAAGCTTATTGCTGTCTATTACTTATACTCTCAAAACTGTAAAATAATAGCAGAAGTAGGTCATATAGCTCATAGAAAATCACATCAGAACTCATAACTCTCTTGTCCTGCACACTTAAAGTTTTCCTTCTGTCCCACCATCATTGCTTTCTTCCTCAAGGAATGCAAATCGAACCAATACAGGTTTTCTGGTAGTTTTATCTCCATTTGAGGAAATTTTTTTTGAGGTAATAGAGAAATGATCAGTCAGGTAAATGCTGACTCAAGACACAACATTCATCAAATAACAGTCAGGCTCTTTCAACACCCAACAATGTTCCAGTTTTTCCAGGGCTTTCATATCAAACCAGGAAAGATGGCAAATAATCACTTGACTATATATGTATTTACCTATTAATTTTGGAGGTAAGCAGTCTGAAAAGTTATTCTGCTGCTGTCCTAAAACTCCCCTTTTGTTGACTTTTAATGCCAACAGTGCATCTACCAGCTTTGGGGATGACAAAATTCTGTGTTATTTTGCCAGAGAACAAGTTCATACCCGCACACATGCAGCCTGGTATAGACCAGTTGGGCTCCCGTAGATTGGCTGCATGCAGTCATTTCTGTACATTAATATTCACTTGTGCAGAAATGCAGTACAGGAATTAGATCACTTTTATCTACCTTGCACTAGCTTCTGTTGGCATGAAGCACTGAAACCATGTAAATTAAACACTGTTATCTCTGATATTGGAAAGTGTAAGGGATTTGGAAATCGTGCTGTACTACTGCATAGAGAACAAAACAGGCTGGAGATGCACCAAAGCAGTGAATATTCATGCCACCTTTTACCAGTGGAGCCATAAGGAAAGGAGACAGCTGAAAGCAAATGTCCTTAATGGACCAGAGGAGATGTCAGTGATGCAAAGATGAAACAGTTTGCTCTGCCTGGAGTCCAGAGACATGACAGAATGTATTGCTGAACAGACACCTGCACCAAGCAGGAGATAATGAACCTAAACCTATCCAGTACCTACCAGTCTCAAGTGACTGCAGATCAGTCCCCAAGCAATAAAGGAAGAAACCATACAGAAACTTAAGTGACAGAAATAGCATAAAAATATACATAACACACATAAATACAGCATCACAGAGAGAAGTGATTAAAGCTGTTTCATACAAACCAGAAATTTCCACTAAGCCTCATGGACTGGGTGGCAAATTGAATAATGCTGAAGCTGCTCAGCAAACAACTCAGAAGAATTATTGCTCAGAAACTGAAATGAATGTAGGTCGATTAAGGGGACTGAAAAAGTAATTGTGAGCCCAATTTGGAGACATTTTGCTCCGTTCCCCTAGTAGCTTATTCCTGCAAAGTCAAAACTTCTCATTTTCAGGGTTTTATGAGGAGGATGAGTAGAAGGTATGCTTTGATTGTAGACTTTCTCTTTTTTCCCAAAGAAGCTTTTCCATCTCACTAAAACTGATTTTATTACTATCTCAACTCTACAGACCATTCTTTTCTTCTCCTCTGCCTCCCAGCTGCACACAAATCACCAGTTCTCTACTAACTCAGAGGGAAAGCTGTGTTGGAAATGCAAAAAGGGATGTCCCAGTGTTCTCCCTCTTTCTTATCATATGCTTTCCTGAGGGAGACACTAGATGTGATGGGGAAAGTCAAATGAAGTCAGGAGACCTTCTGAGTCAAAACTGGCAACTGAAATGAATTTTTTTTTCTTTACACTCCTAACATACAGAGGAAAATAAACCTTGTGAACAAGGGGAAGAGACCCCAACCAAAGCTCATGTATGTAACATCCAACGACCTCAGCTGCCCTTCCATTGGCCAGCAAAAGACCTCGCCATCCCCTCCTGATGAACGAAAGTGGGCTCTGCCTTGACTAGGTGGAAACCTAACCTTCAACAGGCTGGCAGTTGCCTTCACCCACTGCCATCTGCTACAAGGTCCCCACGGCCCCCACTACCATTTTCTCCTGACCTTTAGCCACAGATCAAGTGCTGGAGGACAGCCCGGGGCTGCCGCTGCCCACCAGCCCTCTCTGGGGCTGTCCGATGCTCACGGGCCGGTTCACAGCCCAAAATCGGATAGTTTCCCCGGGCACCCCCACTTACCGGGGCGTGTGGGGTGGAAGGGACCGTGGGCTCAGCCTGACCTCGGCCCACGCCCAGTCCCCAGCCGGGCGGCGGGGC
>NW_009695710.1:6310-6574 GCF_000703405.1 Apaloderma vittatum | reverse complement strand
CCTTCGGGAGAGGGGGGCTTCCAGCAGATCAAAACAGCACGCAGCTGCCGGGCAAGAACAACTTTATGTTGCGTTTCTGACACCTCAGTGGCGTCGGTAATTCATCTCGTGATTTAAAATGCATCTCCTAGAAAAGCCAATCTAAAGGTAACTGAGGCTAGAGAGCCGCTTTGGCAAGGCGTTGGGTCAGCAGGCCCTTTCCAACTCGGTGTAACCCCACGTGCTGAGCTTCCGTAGGGGACGGGCGCTGCACAGGTCATGCTG
>NW_009695710.1:0-6253 GCF_000703405.1 Apaloderma vittatum | reverse complement strand
TGCTGATGGTAACGAGAATTGCCTCTGAAAATGACAGCCTGAGCCTGGCACCCAGGCTGAGCGTGCTGCCAGGGCCGCGGTCCTAAACCAGAGAACGCGCTGTCATTTTGCTCCTTTGCATGCCTGCAGTCAGTTTGCAGAAAATAGTTTTAATGCCTGTGTGTGCACCTTCTTCCACAACAGTGCAAAGAAGAAGAAGATGGCTGACAAAATTCTACCTCAGAGGGTGAGTGGCACGTGCCGTCGCAGCCTGTGCTGGCGTGAGGCCGACTGGAGAGGCGCGGGGGAGCTGACGGTGATTTCTCTTCTTGCTTGGCTGTAGATTCGTGAACTCGTACCCGAGTCTCAGGCCTACATGGACTTGCTGGCCTTTGAAAGGAAATTGGACCAGACGATTATGAGGAAGCGCCTGGATATCCAGGAGGCTTTGAAGCGACCCATTAAGGTAGGAGCTGCATCCACAGTTAGCATCAGCGAGGTTTGGAAGCTTTTAGTTTAGTTTAGACAGCAGCTGGGGTCCTGTTTCTAAGTGTAGCTTATCAGGAATCTTAATGCTCTGACATAACTAAGAAGGGGAACCAGAAATACTTCTTTCCTTACTGTCTGCCCCCAGAGAGGTGCAATATGAGGCAGCTGGAAACATTCAGTTTTAGCAAAACATAAGCAAAATAGCCAGCCCTTTATTTCAGAATTAACACTAAGCCGATGCTTTTTCTCTCAGCAAAAACGAAAGCTGCGTATTTTTATCTCCAATACCTTCAATCCAGCCAAGTCGGACGCTGAGGACGGTGAGGGAACAGTTGCCTCCTGGGAGCTTCGTGTGGAAGGGCGACTGTTGGAAGATGTAAGTGTGAAACACTCAACCACAGCGGTGACTTTGTGGATCTGGAATTAGCAATGAAACCAGGTTCTTTGTGTTGGAGAGCGTAGCTAGGGGCTTGATATCCTCCTTCATCTCTGTTTTCCAAGGAGTCTGATGGTGACGAGACCGAGAGCCCAACTTGGAGACCAATGGGTGTCCCCCTTGGCAGGACACGAGTTATACAAAGTTCTTATAGCTCTAAGAATTAATGGTGAGAGCAGATCAGTGGCACTTGTGTACTTGGGCTCTGAGAACCAGAGCGCTTGCATCGTATGCAATTGCTGAATGATTTAATTCCCGCAAGCTCGTCTTTAACTCCAGTCTTGCACTTTCTGACTTGGAACTTGATTTTTCGTGCACATGTTGGTGAATTTAGGTATTCAGAACTTAAAGGAACGCTGTCGTGCACAGTGGCTGTGCTTGAGTGCGGAGACTTGCTGTCCTAACGCTTTTCCTTCCTGTGTTGCTTGCAGTCTGCTTTGTCCAAATATGATGCCACCAAGCAGAAAAGAAAGTTCTCATCCTTCTTTAAATCTCTGGTCATTGAACTTGATAAAGACCTGTATGGCCCTGACAATCACCTAGTAGAGGTGAGCTTCTTTTTGCTGTGTTACCTCTAAAAATGGGTTGGTGTTTCAGCAGTGTTTGCACATCCTTTGTAATTTGAGAGGTGGGGATACTTAAGGCTTGAACAAGTGGCTTGGAGGCAGGAGCTCTTGAATTCTTACCTTAGCTTTTCCTCTGATTTGCTGGGATCTGAACAAACGTATTAACTCTCGTTTCAAGCTGTAAGTGGGAATAAGGGGAACTTTCTCCAGGTGGGTGGGATTTACCGGCAAGCTTGTTGGGTGCCAGGCAGCAGGAGCAAAGGGAACCAAGTGTGGGGGTGTTTCTAAATGACCTCTCCTGTTCCAGTGGCACAGGACTGCTACGACTCAGGAGACAGATGGCTTCCAGGTGAAGAGGCCAGGAGATGTAAATGTGCGCTGTACTGTCCTTCTCATGCTGGACTACCAGGTAAAGTGTTGGGAGCAGCAGCGCTTGGGCACAGACTGACTGGAGGCTGCGTCTGTGGCCATCTCACCTCCCTGCACCTTTTGTTTCAGCCTCCTCAGTTCAAACTGGATCCCCGCTTGGCTCGGCTCTTGGGGATTCACACTCAGACCCGTCCAGTGATCATCCAGGCGTTGTGGCAATATATCAAGACCCACAAGCTCCAGGACCCCCACGAGCGGGAGTATGTCATCTGTGACAAATACCTCCAACAGGTAACAGCACAGCTGGAACAAGGGATGGTTTCGGCTCCTGTTTGTCAGCAGCCAGTGATGGCTGGCACTGAGCTCCCCTTCCTTCCCTTAGCCCTGTGTTTCTGTCACAGATATTCGAATCTCAGCGGATGAAGTTCTCTGAAATCCCACAAAGGCTTCACGCATTGCTTATGCCCCCAGAACCGATCATCATTAATCATGTGATCAGGTGAGACCGGTCCACTTAACTTCATATTTCCAGGAAGGGATGCGTGAGGCTGGCACAGGAAGCCGGTGTCACATGTTCTGATTTTCCCACGTTGCCTGTCTTTGCGTCTTTGTACAAGAACAGCCACCCCTTTCGTTTGCCACATCCCTCTTTTCCACAAGGCACTCCTACGTTCATGCTGTCATTTTGCATTACGCTTTTGTAGACAGAAATCTGTGTGGAGCAATCGCTTCCAAAATCAGTTCAGCTGAAGCTTACCCTTTTCTCTGCCTGCAATCCGTGTGCTGCGTCTTCCTAGGGGAGCTCCAATTTAGTGCTTCTTTGAGCTACTTCCTTATTTTGGCTTCTTTTTTATGGGTGCCCTTAGCGTTGACCCAAACGACCAGAAGAAGACAGCTTGCTACGATATCGATGTGGAGGTGGACGATACCTTGAAAACGCAGATGAACTCCTTTCTGCTCTCCACAGCCAGTCAGCAGGCAATCGCTGCAGGTAAGAACTCGGCTCCTTCGGGTCTGCCCTCCTCCCGGCTGGGTCGGAGCGTGTCTGGAGCAGGACAGGAGTTCAGCTTCTCTCTGCTGCACGTTCAGAAGCTGGAGTGGGACAGGTGGCTTTGCCTGGAAGCGTAGTTTTAAAGCAGATGGCTGGTGGGAAAACTGGTAATATTTAGAGCAGGAAACTGGGAATTGAAAATCCATCTGGCAGGTATAAGTCAACCAGGGAGTCTTTGCCTTCTCTTGATGTCTCTGTCTGACTTTTTCCCCTATTCAGCAGTTTAGTTGCTGTGCTTATCTCCTTCAGATTCATGAAACAATAGAGACAATTAACCAGCTGAAGACCCAGCGTGAGTTCATGCTGAGCTTTGCCCGAGATCCTCAGGGCTTCATCAACGACTGGCTACAGTCCCAGTGCCGGGATTTAAAGGTAAAAGCTTTGACTTTTGTGGAAGGTGGATCCAGTCACACGCTTCCCTCATTATAACCGGCTCCCACAGAGAGAGAGGCAATTTCCTGCTCAGAAAGGCAGACTAGAATTGGAGTCAAGTGTAAGAACCTGACCTGAGTGTACTGAAATTTCTTTGAGGAAAGAGGAGGAGGGGAGTAGGTTTGCTCAGCACAGCCAGAGCTTTTGCACTCCCTGAACCCTTTTGTCCTTTGTGCTCCAGACAATGACTGATGTTGTCGGGAATCCTGAAGAGGAGCGTAGAGCTGAGTTCTACTTCCAGCCATGGGCTCAGGAAGCTGTGTGCAGATACTTCTACTCCAAGGTGAGTGGGGCTCCGTCTCCATACCCAGTGGCTCAGAGTACTTGGCTCTCCTTTGCTTTGCTTGTAGATGCTGCTGATGCATCTCGGTCCCTTTTCCAGCTGGGTTCTGTGTTACTTGGGTGCTGTGGTGATGCACCCTCTGAGTACGTTCATGCTGCAATTCTGGCTTCTCTTGCAGGTGCAGCAAAGACGGCAGGAATTGGAGCAGGCCCTGGGAATCCGTAACACATAAGCTGCTCTGCTCCTTCCCAACCAGAAGGTATCATCGTTATTTGTGGAGACGGAGAGCTGCAGGCGACACTGTTAAGGCTCACATCATCCCACTCCGGCAGCGAAGCCCGCACCATTATTCATCCTGGCATTGTCCCAGTCGGGGCAACTCCAGGACACCTGAGGTCTTAGGAGGTGTGGCGAGCAGACAGGCTCCAAGGAGCACACGTTTCTACCTGATTTTCTTCCTGACTGTTGCCTTGTCGGTCCCAAGGTTTCCGAGAACCTCCCCTTGACTCCACACTGGTGATAGTGTCCTCAGCAGCCAGTGTGACTGCTGACTTGGAGCCTTCCTCAAGTTCAGAAGCCACAGCCCGTTCCCTTCCCAACTAGCATCTAGTTGTGGTGCGTGAGACCCGGCTCTGGGAAGCCTGGATCTGCTGTAAGGGTGGGATTCTGTGGCTGGTCTCTTCCCTGCCTCACTTAAAAGCCAGGGAGACACCGTGGGCAGGATGCTGTGAGCTGACATACCTCCCTGCCCTTACTCCCTCGCTCAGAGGGTGCTGCTGCACTGGGCTGCCTCATAGCTTCACTCTCCTGGACCGGACTGCGTAAATTGCTTCTCCCCCTGTCCGTTTTTTTCCCTGCCCTGCTCCCTCTGTGTTCGTTGACAGACTGTCGCAGGCCAGGCCCACAGGGGCATTGGCTTCCTGCAGGGATCACAGAATCACAGAATTGTTGAGGCTGGACAGGACCTCTGAGATCTGGAAGCGTTGGAGAGGCGACGCTTCTCTGTGCTTCCAGATGTCCCAGTGAACCACCCGGCTGCTTGTTTTCCCTGTAGCAGGGAGGGGATGCAGCCACTGCCTGGTGGGATTGTGCCAGGGCGCAGTGCTGTGGGCTTGTTCCTTGGGGACAGTTCTCCTGTGTCACTTGTGTGGGGACCAGAGGCTCCATCCCGTGAATCTGAGGGTGGAACGGGACAGTCCTTGGGAACGAACGTAGCTCCAAGCCTACATGAGTCAGCAGGTGTTTTAGTCAAGTTTTAGATTCTGGGGCTGCCATAAAGCCCAGCATGGTTCAGGAATGTACGAGTAGATTTCCTCTACTGGGAGTAGCAGCCCAGATACTTCGTGGAATGACTTACTAGTGAACTAGTTGTCAGGCGTAAGAGAACGGCTTCTCTTCACCTGGATCTCAGTATTTCTGCTCGGGACTAATGCAAATGGACTTGAAAGTTGGTCACATTCTCTTGGAAGAGCTGCAAAGTCATGTTACTGACAACCCCCCCCTCATCCCCACAGCCACCTTCGGTGTGGTTGGGAAGGTTGCTATGAGTTGGGGAGCCTGGGTGGCCCTACTCTTTGTGTCTGTGTTACTACATGTCTGTGAGTAATAGACTCTCGACTTCCCTTCTCCTTTGCCCCCTTAGGAGATGGCTCCTCTGTGCTCCTGGAGTGAAGGGCTTGGTGCTGAGGAAGCAGCCCACTGGCTCCTCAGGGTGATCACATGAAGGATGCCGAGTACTGCGTAGGCAAACATAGCTGTTGCAGAGTAACTGCTTTTCTTAACTGAATATTACTGTTTTCTCCACGGACCAAAATTTTTTTTTGTACTGTATCCTTGTAGACGTCACCCAGTTTTAATAAAAGCCTCTTGTGAAGGAAGCTGTCCTCCCTCCTGTGCTGACAGCACGCTTTCTCTCAGTAGCTGCCTTGGTGCATCACACTTATGTACTTGCCTGGGAAGGGACAGGATTTTCTCCACTTTTTTTTTTTTTTTTTTTTTTTAAACAAAGCCAACTAGGTTAACAGACTGGAGAGAAAACGTTCTTCATATTTTGGCCTTTTATAGAGCCTTTCATGTAAGTATCTCCTGGCTCGTTGAGTCTGCTAAGCCTTTGCAGAGTGGTTTTGTGGTAAACAAGCAAAGTAACTTGAGCAAAACTGGAAATCCAGTGGTCAAGCTGCTGATAAAATCTAGACAGCGCTGTTTCCACGCTGTGGTGCCTTGCAGAATTGTGCAGCCTTGTTACAAGCCCCAGGGGAGTCGGGGATAATTCTGAAAAGTACATACAAGGGTTTAGAACTATGCAAAAAGGGCATTACTCTCTTCACCCTGCCTGGTTTACACAAGTAGAGAAGTAATGCGTTACAGAAAACCCTTATTTGCATTTTTTTTCTGTACGGAGAAAAGGACGTTTGCCTCGCATCAGGCAGCTGCTGCTTCAGGAGCTATGTCCTGGGTCTGCAACCAGCTGGTTTATGTTTCTTACTAGTGAGCCAAATGGCGCTTCTTGGGAAGAGGGGGAGAACAAAATGCTCTCGCGTGGAAAAGGGGAGAGAGGCTCAACAGTCGCCACCCCCAGTTCTGCTGAGATGTGGTATCAAGGCGCAATCTGCCCCTGCGGCACAGCTCCTGGCGCTGTCGCCCACCGA
>NW_009695709.1:0-252 GCF_000703405.1 Apaloderma vittatum | reverse complement strand
CCTGAAGGTCTCAGAAGGTCCCTGAATGTCTCGGGAGGTCCCTGAAGGTCTCAGAAGGTCCTTAAAAGCCTCAGAAGGTCCTTAAAAGTCTCAGAAGGTCCTTGAAGGTCTTGGAAGGTCCTTAAAGGTCTCAGAAGGTCCTTGAACGTCTTGGAAGGCCCTTAATGGTCTTAGAAGGTCCTTAAAGATCTTAGAAAGTCCTTGAAGATGTTAGAAGATCCCCGAAGGTGTTAAAAGGTTCCTGAAGATCTG
>NW_009695708.1:0-12488 GCF_000703405.1 Apaloderma vittatum | reverse complement strand
TGTATATATGCTTTGTGTTGATTTTGGAGACAATCTTATTGCAGCAGTATAAAGATGCCTCCTGTCAGTTTATGCACATTACCAGCAGACCAGAGCAGTATCCCAGTAAGAGCAAAGTGTTTCCAGTTTAGACCAAGCTTACAGACAGGTCTCTCCACAAACAGGAGCAGTATCTGGCTCTCTTGTCCTTCCCTGAGGCAACAAATATCTCTGTATATTTGCACAACCATCCAGCGCAGCCCACCTGGTGCTGTGGCAAAGAGCTTTGGAGGATTTTGGGCATGGGGAGATGGTAGTTTAGGACCTGCTGAAAGGACTCCCAGCCCTCCTTCTGAACATAAGCAAAGTTTTCTTTTCATTCCTGCCCCGATCTCAGCCCTTCCTTTCACGAATACCCGTGCTGCATTTCTGCAAGGCTGATTGTGGGGTCAGGCAAGAACATCCCTCTGTTGGTCCCAGGCAAATGGGGCAGGAAGGGAGGCTCAGTTACTGTTCAGAAAACCTGTCTATGATCCTTTGGTTTGCCACAGCCCTTTTGTGTGTGAGAAACTCTTTCTAGGTCTTAGTTCACTAGCTGTAAAGTGGAAGATTTAAAAGAAAATTTAAAAAATCATGGTCAGTCTCTCCGTCCAAGGGGCATTAATAGATGAAAGCATCACTCTAACAGCAGTGAGGCTCTTGGCTGTTATTCTGGTGCAATATCTGGACATATAACAGAAGTCACTCAGCATGTGCATCGTTAGCTGTAGATACATCTAATTAATGTAGATGGACATATTAATTTTAACTGTACTTGTTTTTCTCCTCTTTAAAGCATCCCAATCATTAGATCAAGGAATAAGGCAGCAGCACCCTGCAGCCCAGGTCAGCCTGCATTATTAAAAAAAGAGCAGTGAGTCAACAATCCAGTGAAGAAAATGTATTCACTTGGTCTGTTCATTCAATAGCTAAGAGTGAGGGATGAAATTTCAGAGGTCAGGAATGATTCATGAACAGAAAAAAGAATTAAGTTTTCTGAAATGACTGGAGAAGGGAGGAAGCTAGTGATTTAACTTACCAGACATGACTCACTGGATAAATGAAACCAAACTTATCATTTCAATCTTCCGTAACAGTGAAGAAAATCTGTGCAAATTGGTGGAGTCATTCACTGAAAACAATTAATCATATGATTTTTTGGTATATTTGCGGTGAGTTATTTCAAAACCTATTTCCCTCTCCCTGGTCTTCAATGGATCAAAAAGGACCTTGAACCTGAAGGTAATAATTTGGTAATTCTATTTCCCATTCCTCATTCACCTCCATTTTTTGTAGACCGACAACTTAATTATCTCAGTAGTTCTAGCAAGCAGCCCCAGATAAAGGTGTTTACCATTTCTCCGGTACTGTCTACTTTACATGAAAAAAAGAATCCTTCAGTGAGCAGTCATGGAATAACTAAACCACACCACAGACTTTGGGAAGGCTTTTTCTCTACAGGCAATCAAGATGTCGGGTTGCAGTTCTCATAGCTCTGCGTAAGCTGGCTCTTGGTGGCTTAAGTCCCTGGTACCACAGTGGCCTTCCTACCTGGTCTCAGATTAGCTCAGGAGAGTCTGTTTGAATCACAGAATTATTGAGGCTGGGAAGACCCCTGAGATCATCAAGTCCAGCCTATGCCCCAACACCACCACATCACCTAGAATGCAGCAGTTGTCTCTGGGACACGACCTCCAAACACACTTGTCTTTTTTAGGGTCAGGAGTAGAAGCTGAAAGTTTCAAGTTAAACCTAAGTGTCCCTGAACATAGGAAATTTATCTCAGTTATTCTCCCATCCTATACCTTTCTGTATCCTTTTAAAAGCTCTTCCAAACCTGTACATCTACCGATATCTGACCTATGGGCAGAAGAATTAGGAGCTACAGAAAAATGTATATGAAACAAAAAATCTCCCCTTCTACTGAATATCCTTCACCCTACTAAGAAAGACCTAGAAGTGCTCTTCCTAGCCTAAACCTTAGCAGTGCTTTGCTTAAGTGGTACAACCATCACCAGTCCTTCTTTAATGGACATCCCTTATTGTGCAAATGGGTTCTTTCATGGCTTATAGCTGGGTTCTTTGTGTCCATAAGAACAGATTCTTCTTCCATCATCTGGAAAAAGACAGTGGTGATGGGGTAAGAGATAGCAACATAACCATGCTGGGGAGGCCCTTGCTAATGCTGACTTCAGCAAACTCTCACTTCCCCAAAACCAGCATTTGAAAGGGAAAAACTGTTTTGCTTTTTTTTTTTTTTACCTCTAAAAGACCCCAAAACATAAGGCAGTGGATTTTCTACTCCTAATCTTGTATCCTTCTTTTTTCTTTTCTTTTTTTCCTTCTCTGTGCTAACAGATTGACCTGAAAGAGCAGGATCCTAATTGCTCAGAGATAAAGTAATTGAGTGGTCTCTCGGGCTCTATTCGGTACAACAAACTTCAATAGCGTTGACAAATGTCGATCCATAACACAGGATTAATAGGGCTATGCTTGGCTTCCGTTTCAGTTTTCCATTTGCTCCTTCAGTCTAACTAACACCCTGATTGCTTTGGGAAAACTGACAAATCTTTGCAGTTAATGAGGCCCTCTAGCAATTTATCAAGCAAGGTTTCTAAAATAAAAAAGGGCACAAAGAACAGAATGTTGTTTCTGTGCTAAAGGAAGGAGAAATCCTTCGATCCCCATGTGTTGCCTGATCTAGTCGAGAGGTGGCGTCCCTGGCGGCAGGGAGGCTGGATTAAAATGATCTCTAAGGTCCCTTCCAGCTTAGGCCATTCTATGATTCTATGATTCTCTCCAGGTCCTGGAGCACCTGGAAGACTTTGCTCCCCTACACTGTGCAAACTGGGAACTGGAATAACTCTTGCAGCCTATTTTTTTCCAGAACCATTTGGTATTCTGTTTTCCATGGATGCCACAGGCACTCTCTCGTCCACTAGATCGGCGGTACATCTTGCTGTTGAGCACTCAAAAATTGCATGCACGACTGTTTGGGAGTTTGATTTTAGACATTCATCTTTTAATCTGTTTGTGGTATGATGGACAGATCTGGTGAACAGGCTTTTTGTAGAGGATGGGGAAGATTTACGCTGTGTCTACACCAAGATACGGACCAGAGCAGATACTCATGGTCCCAAGAGCTCCATGGGTTCAGCTGCAGTGCTGCACCACGTGTCACTACTGAGACTCAGCCTGATGGTTTCCCTGGAGTATCCCTGGGAAGCTCTGAGGAACAGCTGTTAATAGCATGAAAAAAAAAGAAAATTAGAAATGCTTGATTTTATAATCAAATGTTTAATGTGGGCCTGGGCTCAATGGCAGCAAAGTCTGAACTTCTTGCCACTGAGAACTGGACTTCCTAGCCTGGTACAATGAGCCTCACTAAGCTATCACTCTCTGCTGAAATGTAATTCCGAACTGGCAGCTTTCAAAATTCTTCATTTCCTGGAAAATGTCAACACTTCTGCAGAAATTCCAATTTTTTCCTCAGCTTGATTTAAAATAAGGTTCCTAAATGGGAACAAGGGAGAGCCAAACTGCCATTGCCACTAATAGCTCTGTTCTGAGTCCACAACTGATCATTGGGTTTCTGCTTCTGTTGTGACAGCCGTCCATCTGTCCATCCTCTTTATTTTTAGTACAGCATGTGATTTTCATTCTTAACACAGCAATTTTCACATTAATGCACATTGAGATCAATTTTACCTGTAGTCTTGATAGGAAACAACTATCGTTAGGCTTTAGAAATCTTTATATCTGAGCAGCAACTTAAGCATATTGGCCAATCTCTGAACCTGGACCTTAATGCAAACCAGGGGAGACTTGGCAGGAGACATCTGGTGCAGCTGGCAGGCTGCTCTTCTCAAGGGCCACGTTTGTCCTATGAGAAATGGGGTGGCAGAAAGGCTCTGTAGTCCAGAAGATGTTTGGGAACTTCCCCAAAGCTGTTGGCCATGGCCAGACCCAGGCACCAGTAGAAAGGGAGGAGCAAGTGGGACTGGTGCCCACTGGAACTGGCCTTTGCCCCTAACAGCCCATTTTTTACCCCAGTTTTATGCTTCTCAAGGATGATTGCCAGCAGATATCTTTCTGGATGGTGCTGCCCAGGGTTGAGCAGCTTCATGGGAAGCACTGCATTGCCTCCAAGGACAAGTTAAGGACATGAGGTCACTGACCTGCTGGAGCGTTTGCTGTGGGTGAACTCATGGGTCACAGCTAGACTGCTCTCGTCCTTCCAAATTCAAATGTGACTCTTGGGTTGACTCTTTGTCCTGCATTCACCCATTTCAGTATTCACCCATTCAGGAGTGGGTACCACATCACCCAGTGGCCTGGGTCTAAGCTCAGTTACTATAACCAATCTTAGATGGAGACATTCTGCTCCCTCAAGTCTGGGACAGCAGTTTTCCTTCTTTCCAGTATCCACCTGACACAGGTCCAGGCCCTCTGAACTGCCACCAGATCTGAGGTTGTCCCCACAATATTCCACGTTACAGCCTGCAGACCTGCAAAGCAACATCTGTACTTAAACTCTGGTGCGCTTCGTATCTTACTCCCAGCTGTGTGACAGCATAAATGCTCTTGTTCTATAATAGCAGTCACTGAGAGCAGCCCCATGTTCATCCTTTCAAGAAGTGACCCATTTTGAAGACAGCTTTGCTAGAATTATGAACTGCTGTTCAGGAAAGCAGGTGGTATAAGATGTCTCCGGGGGGGGACGTAAAAGAGGAAGAGTTCTAAAATTGCTAGTTGTGATTAAAATCTAGTGTGCCAGGATTATATTTTACCCTTAAGCTATCTGCATTCCCTCTCTCACGGCTCCCAGATAATATTTCAGCTTCTGATTGATGGATGAATCTTGTTCCTTGTGTTCATGTCACCTTCTTCCTTGGCTACCCCATGCCCTGGTCAATGAGGGGCAGGTCCAGCCAAGGTTTCGGTTTGCCCAGGGACTGGAGGGACGATGTTTGTCCCCCCGCATCGATAGTCATGGTAGTATTGGGTTGATGGTTGGGCATGATGATCTTAGAGGTCTTTTTCAACCTTAATGCTCCCCTCAGCATCCCGGGTCCAGCCTGATGCTTTGGCCAAGCCCTGACACGAAGTCCAGCCCTGGGAGCGTTCACACTCTTAAAATGAGAAACGCATTGTCCATAGTGCAACGGCTTGACCCTCTGGGGACTGGTGTGTTAATGCACTTGCTTTGGGAGGCTGCAAATTAATGATTCAGCACAGCTGGCTCCCTCCCAGTGCGGAGCCAAACTGGCAGACTGGGGAGGCCACATAAAGCTGAGCCTGGGCATTGACAGCAGGGATAGGGCAGACGTGGGTCTTGCTGTTTGCTCTAGCAGCTCTTTAATAAGCAAGCTAAAAATTCAAAGTTGCAGTATCATTTGTAGGAGGGGGGAAAAAAAAAGAAAGGAAAAAAAAACAATAAAGGATTATTTAGTTAGTCATCTTGTCTGTTATGGTTAGGCTGTGGTTTAGAAGAAGAAAACCACGTTGCTGGAGGTCTTATTCTGCATCCAGCATCTGACTTGTAAAATCTGCCAGTAAAGCTCTACATCAGAATCCAGACTGAGAAGCTGCTCGTTTTAATCGCGGGATTTCACCAGAACATCTGACTCCTTTGTAAGCCCAGAAGTGTATTTACATATTTGTCCCCTGCAATGGGTTTACAAATCCTATAAAACAGCACCGAATCCTCCGACAGATTTACAAACCAAGAGGAACCTGGAAGAAAAACCAAACTTGGCGAAGCATTGCTGCTCGTTTGTCGGGGTGCAAAGAACTGACTGCGGAGGAGGACGGGCAATGATTTGCCTCCGCTGGCAATCCTCAAAGCATCTAGCAGGCAGGGGAGGGGACACTGCTGATTTCAGAGGGCAGGAATGCAACGCTGACAAGAAAAGCTGTGTTCAGATCTGAGCCGAAGAGGCAAATGGGGAGCGGAGCAGAGGGGGCCGGAGAACGACAGGCACTCTTTTTCCAGCTCTCATTAAAATCCCAGGAGAAGCTTTTTAATATACGTGACAGGGCAGAAGATCCCATTTTCAGATGTTAAGACATCTTAAAGGGCCCAATTTTCAGAGCGTTAACTAAGTGATACTAAAAGCTTTCAGGCAGATATGCAAAAATTTGGACCCTTTTCTTACTCTCGACCCTGTGGCTTGCAAGTAAAATAATAAAAAAAGTCTTAATTGTTCAAACTGAGGAACACATTTATCTTTGCCCATCTACCAAATGAAACATTTAAAATGTATTTTTCTTAGATCTTGGTCTGAGTCCTGCAATATTTACTGGGGTTTTTTTCTTCAGTTCTTTGTGATATTTAAACTGAAGTTTGCTTGTTGCTGGCGAAAGCTTGGGACAGGCTTACCAAAACCAAAATTGGGAGTGAAAGAGAAAGAATAAATTTTTCAACATATTTTTGATCTCAAACAAGTTTTGAAACTTTAATTTCTAAAATCGTGATTTTTCTGTTGTTGTTTCCTGCCTTACTGATGATGTCATGAAATACTTGCTCTTCCCGTAGCATAACTCTCCCAGTTGTGAGGCAGCAGCACCGTGTGTACTAGAGCGATGGGACCTAACATCTCAAAAGTATTTTGAACCCATTGTTTGGATCTCACGTTCACGCAGGATACAGCGGCTGTTTATACACAGTGTGGTCAGGGGGCTGTTGTTGTTTCCTGCCTTACTGATGATGTCATGAAATACTTGCTCTTCCCGTAGCATAACTCTCCCAGTTGTGAGGCAGCAGCACCGTGTGTACTAGAGCGATGGGACCTAACATCTCAAAAGTATTTTGAACCCATTGTTTGGATCTCACGTTCACGCAGGATACAGCGGCTGTTTATACACAGTGTGGTCAGGGGGCAAACCCTTGAAGTCTGAAGCCAGTTAGTGCTAAAGAGGGTTGGATCCCAGGGGTGCAAAACCACAGTCCCTTCCAGGTGTCACCACTGCCTTTCTGCAAAATCCTTCTTGTGACCCAGGAGAGATATTTTATTGATCGTTCTTGTGCATAATTGCTGTTGTCATGTGGTTATCCTAGTAAAAATACTGTAGAGGATATAGATTTAATATATATTTATATATTCATTTCTTGTAAATGTTTCCTGGGGCGGAGATGGTGCCTGTAAGCATGGCCAGGGGCAAGGAAAGGGGTAAATCCATAGTTCAGGCACGATGCTGGGAGGCATTTTCCAGGGAAATCTTCTGTGGCTTCTAATTCCTCCCTGGCTTATTTTTTCCATCACTGCTGTCAGCAGAAAAAATACTTTTTTTGGCAAATGGTGATAAGGAAGAGTGGATCCTCAGCCCTCACTGGTGCTTTGTCCCAGCACATGGCCCGTTACCCTGGGCTGTCATGAGCAAGGTGGTTGTTGCCGTGAGGTCTGTGTTTTTCTGAAAGAGAAGAATTTCTCTTTCAGAGCAGCTAGCAAGTAGGCAGGAAAGCTTTGCCGATATATTCATTGGGCTCTGAAAATATCCTAAATGTAACTAACGGCAAGCAGACAGCTTCCTGTGATGGGAGTGTGGAAATGGGACACTCCAGTCCAGCCACCTCTGCTGCTGGAAAAGTTGAGCCAGGGAGTTCATTTCCATTTTCATTAAGTCGAATAAAACGCAGATAAAAACGCCATTAGGAGAAAATAGAATACAGTGTTTCAAATGTATAAATTTTCACCCTTTATCATAATCAGACTGCACTGCATGCAATGTGGAAAGCATTAAAGAAGGAAAATGATCTTTATCGCTATTTTTGAAAGAAATGCAGCTCATCGGGCATTCTTGCCCATGATTACTCCTGGTCAGGAATTGCCACGGGGCACAAGCTGAAAGCTGCAGGTTCGTTTCTTATTTTGATATTAGTCAGAAATCCTTACCTTTTCCCCCTGATGTTGGTATAAAGACTGAGGTAGAGATCTTTATTGCTTGAGTATCTTCAAATACCCGCCCCTCAGAGCTTTACAGTCTAGGGAGCAGAAGGACTCAAGGTATTGTAGCCCCAAGGCAGAGATTTGGGCACAAGGAAACTTGAAGAGAGATGTTCAGATCTTGTTTAGCTAGCCAGACACCACACTATATGGGTAAAAAGTTTGCTGCTGGGTTTGGTTAAAGCTGTGGAAGAATCATATGGGAAAAGGTCTTGGGATTTCTAGATGTATGAGCCTGCAGAGATGCTAAAAGGGAGGTATAGGGATGTGGCTATGAGGGTAGAGAAGCTGGCAAGTTTTAAGAGGCTGGTTCATGCTAACGTTGTTTCATTTCTTCAGTTAAGTGGAGCTCAAAATACAGCCCATCGCTGATGAGGCTGCTCTAGATACTCGGTTTTGCGCTTGCTAACACGCTAACACGGCACTCCCAGGTTCTGTGTCGTGTCTTCTGTGTTAGAAATAGACGAGTAATTCTGTATGAGGGCTTATTCTGCTTTGTGTGTGTGTGTGAGGGGGTTAAATTCTCTTTTCATTAAAGATAAAGCTTCTGAGAAGATAAATGCCAGAATATAGCTCTTGTGAGTGAAAGTGACTTCAGCCACCACTATTCTTAATAAATATGCATTGCAAAATCATCTTAGCTTCCTCTGATTCACATCAGGGAGTTTAAATTTGCCATTACTGGGAACCTAGCTTGTCAAAATCCCCTCTGTAATTATAAACCTGCATGAGGAGACGGGAAAATGGTGGGAGAAGGAATGAGCCCATTAGTATTTGGCTGCAAAATGTGTCCTGTTTTCAGAATAATATAAAAGGTTGAAACACACGGTAGGTAACAGCACAAAGTGTCGCTTCATAGCTGCCAATAAATCTGTGCAGTGATAGTCACCGACCACCCTACTGAAGCCTGATTTTACACTCCGTCCCAGCACGGCCAGGAGCTGTGACTCCAAAGTAAATATAATTATCTGGGCAATAGCCCTGAACTTTTTCAAGTCTGATTTCTGCCTTTCCCAGACAGGCAGAGCAGAGGAGCAAGGGATGGAGGGAGGGAGGGGAAGGGCAGCAGGTTACCAGGCACCAAGCTGCAGTGCTTTTTGAAAGCCTTCCTGGGAGCAGGGGCTCTGCCAAGGAAGGATTTCCTCCACGTTTGTGTCGCATCTGGTAAGGTTTCACAGGGAGTCAGACAGCAAGAAAAATAACTCCAGCTAAAAGGAAAGGAGGCGGATGGGGAGAAAAGGAAAATCATGGATGTAATACGTGTGGTGCTACAGCGGGAGGGAGAACAAGGTCAGATATCCCCCCCCAGGTACATGGTGACATTTTGCTGTAACAGCACGCGTGATGAAGAGAGCAAAGCTTCGCACAGGTTGAGATGGAGGTTTTCTGCCTGTTTGGCTGCGAGCACTCCTCGCTGTATGTAGGCACCCTTAGACACCTCTTCACCTTGTGGTAGTTGTGCCTCCTTGCGTTCTGCTTTGAGCTGAGACTTCGTGGGTGTTGTTAAACACCCATCACCAGAGTGTCAAAAGGCAGGACATCTGCCAGTCAGACTGGAGCTGCAAGCACTCTCCCCTGTCTATTCTGCATCCTCTGAGCTACCGTAATGTCTCAGGTATTGAGTTTACTGTAGAAAATCAATAAGCAGCCCTATAAGCTCAGTGAAGCAGCAGGAGACAATTGCAGAGCTTGGGACACGTAACGTCCAGATGTGCCTTCTCTCCACTAAAAGTGGCTTTGCCCATAAAAGCCTCTAATCTTCACTCCCTTCCATGTGGTGGCGGTTTTAAACACTAGTTTCTAGCAGCTGTCATAGCTTCAGCACAAAAGAAAAGAGCTTCCTGGACAGGTAAAGCCCAGCTGGATTTTACTTTGCCTTCCAGCCATAGCCTTCCCTAGCTGGTTCCCTCACCGGCTGTGCCAGGAAGGGTCTCTTCCACAACACTCCAGGAACCTCCTGGACTCTTCCATCTCTTGCTGTGTTGCATTTCCAGCAGACATCTGGGGAAGCAGTCGATGTCCCTAGAAAGGCCAGTGCCTCCAGCAATGCAGTTTTCTGAGGGGTTTGTAGCTCTTGCCACACAGTTCAGTCCCTCTGACCACACAGACCTTGACAGCCACCACCATGTCTCCATTCTCTGGAGGTCTCAGCCCATCCTCTGCCAGATCACTGATGCTTGAAGGCATGGCAAAATATTTGGGACCCGGACCTGAATCCTGTGGCCTGGACCGTCCCTTCTGTCACTGTGTGTGTGTGTGATCTGGACATCCCTGGTTTGCTCAGGTGGATCCAGGTGCCCCGTAACCAGCCGGCACCCTTGTAGGGCACATGTCTGTCCTCTCTCCCTTCGCTGAGACTTCCCACACATTAGTACATCTGCTTCAATCCTTCCTTTGCTGCCCAGTGATGGACCTGACCTGTGAGTCCCTTGTGTGGCCAAGTAGTGACTGGCTCAGCAACAGTCCCACGTGCAGAACTTGCTTGGCACCTTCATCAAGGAGTCAGGCAACCTTCATCCTGAAATGTGGACCACAGCTCCCTGTGTCCTCTGTCATGTGGGACAACCTCCCAGGTATGCTCTGGCTCAGCAGAAGCTGGTTGTCCCATGAGCAGGCTGGTGGTAATGCAAAGGAATCCTTCGTGGGGCAACCAATGCCATGGAAGGGTACGAGGGCATTAGGTGATAAGATACAAATCTCCCTGAGGGTCCTGGCTGAGCAGAGAGGGCAGGACCAAACCTGGCTCCCTGGTTGCCTGGTCTGGAAACCCTTAGCTTAGAGAACAGTCCTCCTTTAAAGTGGGATCTGCCCTTGAGCTTTCCCCAAGAGTGCTGGATGACTCGGCTGCAGCTCCCAGACAGACATCCCCAGCAGGAGTCGAGTTCTTGCTACAAGATGCAACACTTCAAGTCACGCAGAGCTGTAAGCACAACATGAACGGAGTAAGCTAAACCTCCGAGGCTGTCAGAAGGCACTGCCCCAGGAAGGGGGCACACGGTACGGTGACCCGCTGATCAGAAATGTGTGAAGAAAGACAACCTGGCCCCCAGGAGATTGTGTGTTCCTGACGCCTCCCGCTCCGATAGATTTCCCTGAAGTGTAGCCTTCTGCAGGTCCATTGCAGTTTAAGTCCACCCAGCCGGCAATTAAACACCTCCTTTGGTCGTTCCTGCTCCCTTCCCTTTTGGGATGAGGAGAAGAAAATGTAATAAAAGGCTCAAGGAGCTGAAACTAAGGACACTCACCAATTATGGCCATGTCAAAAGAGTCAGCTTGGGGAAAAAACACAAATTAAATTTAAACAACAAAACTACCACCAATTTACTAATCAGATCAGAGTAGGATAATGCTGCCCCCCTTCCCTCAGCTTAGCTCAGCTCCCGATTCTCTGCCTCCTCCCCGCCGGCAGCACAGAGGCTGGGGAATGGGGATTGTGGTCAGTTCATCAAATGGTGTTGCTGCTGCTCCTTCCTATTCACACTCTTCCCCTGCTCCAACATGCGGTCCTTCCCACAGGAGACAGTCCTCCATGAACTTCTCCAAGGTGAGTCCTTCCTATGGGGCTGCAGCTCTCTGCAAGTAAGAAAAAATGTGTCATTATGGGCACCAGGCTTCTCTATTCGTGTTCTTATTCTAGCTTGAGCTGTCTGAGATCTCTCTCCCATTTATCTCTGTCCAAATTCCACCTTCTTCCCCAGAAAACCTAACGGATGCTGCCTGCTCTTTGATGAGAGAGAAAAAATGTAAAGCAAGCTGGTGAGCAGATCATTGGGAGAGGCACCTGTACCATGTCCCACAGCTGCTGAGATGATGGTGCAGGGGCTACCAGGATGCTGGTGGCCATCCTCAGAAACAGGGACACAGGGAAGGGAGGGGAGGGGACACAGGCAGGTGAGGGATGAGGAGGAGGTTGGCTGGTGGGGTTGGGCAAGAGGAGCTATTTTGGACTTGTGGGGCAGCAAGAAGCCCACATTCAAAGACAGTATGGGCAGTTGGGGGAGACGTAAAGCAGCGTGAACTCAGTGGATTGACCCATGCAGGTTGAACGGACAGAGAGTGGCTCCACCCCCTCCCGTACATCTGGCTGCAGCTTTTAGCATCTCTGCATCCTGTGCTAATTGCTTTGGGGAAATCAGCACTGACTGACAGTTAATGGGACCTGGATGTGTTTTATCAGCTCCTGAAAGGCCATAAAAGAGGAAACCAAAAGATTATACGAGCCCCAAGGCAGGAAGGCGAGAGACGCAAGCTGTGAGAGTGCCAGACCAAAGCCACAACTGGTCTCAAGGTAGTTAAAGTCATTAATGGCACAACCCAGGATGAACATTTGTACACAACAGTGCTCTTTTCTGAAATACAGACCTCCCGGGCTTTTTGGATCGCGTCTGCAGATGGAGCACAAATTGGCAACAGCAACTAGAAAGGCACCTGGGAGATGAGCAGAGTGCTCATGAAATGCAGAAGCACCGAAGCAGATCTTCCAGGGTTTCCAGTGTGATTCTGGGCCCTTAGAGTTCAGACCAC
>NW_009695707.1:0-4545 GCF_000703405.1 Apaloderma vittatum | reverse complement strand
GCGGAGCCGTCGCCGTGGTTGGCTACAGCTGTGAAATTTTCCTTGCTGCTGCAGAGCCTAAAAAAAAAACTTTGAAGATGAAATTCCTAGTTTGTCAGGAGGTTTTGTTCCACGGGATGCTGACAAGGGTTTACTTTCCAGCCCCCCATGCCGCGTTGTCGTTGCGTTTGCTGGTGCTGCTCCGATGCGTGCTGCAGGAGGGACAGGAGCCCAGGTGGCAGGGCCCTGGGGTGCAGGGGTCTGGGTGAGAGGGAAAACGGCAGAAAATGTGAAAGGTGTGTTCCTGAGGCTGAAACCGGCAGTGTTTGATTATGGATCTGGAGCCGAAAGGAGTAATTAGGGACAGTGGGATATTTCCCCGAGAGTCGCAGGAAATGACTGCCTCGTGGTAAGTTGATAGTAGTGGAGCTGAAACTGGGTTATCTGTGGGATTGCATCTGGGGCTTGCAGCCTTGGATGTGATTCAATTTTCAGGCTGTTTTGCAATTGGCAGGGCGTGCTCTTCTCCCGTTTTCCCTCCTGGAGAAATCCCCGACCTCGTGTCTGAATCATCTGAGGGCTGAAACGGGAGAGGGGAGACTCCTGCCATCCCTAGGGTTACTGCAGGGCAATGGGGTCCCCCCATGGAGTTCCCAGCTCTGCAGGATGCCTTCCTGGCAGACCTTGGGCTCCAGGCACAGCTGAGGCTGTAGGACCTCTCTGAGCCTCGACCCCCAAATCCATATCCCGGCCTGGGCTTTCCGCACCCACAGCTTTTCGGATAGCGCCGCCTCGCAGCCTGCATCAAGCTTGTCACTTTGTAATAATTAACTGCAGCTAATTATTACTTCTCTGGCTGGTTCCCTGAGTTGGCAAGCCTCAGCAGAGAGGAGCACTCGCTGGTTCAGGGTGCTTTGTGTGCCGCAGCAGGAGAACTTCTGCAACCTGGAGCTGGGGAGCATGTCCCTTAGCACAGGGTACATGGTGCACGACCACGTGGTGCAGGCAGGGAGGCAGCTCGTGGTGAAGATAAGCTCTGTGGCAGATTTTGATGTGCAGCTTGAGAACAAACAGTGAGAGGGCAGTCCCTGCACGCAGCAGCGCGGATGGTGCTGCAGGTTTCGCTTTGGTGCGGGTCAGGGCTGAGTTCAGACTCTGGATGCCGCTGGGTCTGTGGCATCGTCCCATGATCTGCTCCAGGAGTGATGTGCTTTCTTCCCTGGACAGCCTGACCTCCTGGGAGCTTCAGCTAGGTCAGTTCTGCATTTTCAAAGCAGGTGGGATTGCTGCAAGTTGAGATTGTTGCTGAGGATGTCTCAGACCATGCCTCGGTGCGTGCTGCCTGGGTTCCTGTTGGTTTGATAACAACACTGGGGTTTGTGACTGGCCTCGCTCAAGCCCCCCCTGCTCTGCAAGAGAAGAGAAAGAAGAGGTGAAGGCAGGTTCATGGGGGTAAACCACAGGCTGCTCTGTGTGCTTCTGCCTCTCCCAGTCACTCTGGATACTTTTCTGTGTTCACTCCACAGCCCTTCCAGCATCCCCAACACCAGGCACCGTCACCGGGCAAAGCCACGTCAATTATTTGAGCCGCTGCCCTGCACCTGGCTCTGGATAGCATCCTCCTGGACAGCATGCTCCCTCCCGGCAGGGCTGGGCTGGGAAGATGGATTTCCTGCTGCTATCAGGGCTCCCACACCCCAGCGAGGCAGCCCTGCGAAACAATGCCACTATTTACACTTTAAAGCCTCGTTAGGCAGCCAGGAAGCGCAGGCACGGTGCATGCCGGGAAGCAGCGACAGCCTTCAGCGAAGGCTAACCCCTCTTCTTCCCTGCCGGCGGGCTGCTGGGAGGAGCAGGATGCTCCCTGGCTGAGCTGTAACCCTGCGGCCTCTTTCAAACCCCACTTCTTCATTTATTTTTGTCGTGGGTTTCTTTTTCTCAGCCTCTGGAGTCCCTGTCTTGCTGCTGCTGGCCCAGAAAGCGTGTCAGGTGCCCAGCCAGAGAGGGATGGGGGGCACCAATTCCTTCTGGTGTCTGCAAGTGTAGGAGCGAGACGCTGGTGCTTCTCCACCTTCATCCTCGGCGGCTCTTTGCTCTCTGCTGGCAAGACAAAATGAGGGGAGTGCAGGCAGGGGCTTTTGTCCCTGCCAGATGCCAGGGAAGGCTCTGCCTGTCCCCTGGCTGGTGCTGGTCTTGGTTCATGGTGCTGGACCATCTCCTGACTGTGGTGGCTCCTTGAGGTGCTCACGGTGCTCTTGGGAAACCTGATGTTCCCCAGCTCTCCCATGTTCCCCAGGGGGCTCACTTTGGATTTTAACTGTTCCCGTTCCAGTGAACGCGCTGGGCAGTGCACTGAAACAGCTTTCCCGGCTGGGCTGGCAGCTCGCAGGCAGGGAAAGCACAGGAGAATGCAGGCGGAGGGTTGGGCAGCACTGGGTTCTGTGTGAGTCACTGGCAGAGCAACCGCCTTCCCTTCCCCGGGCACCCGACTGCCTGGAGCTGCTTCCTTGCCCAAGCTCTCCTTGCAGCTCTGAGCCTCACTGGCCAGCTCCGTCCTCCTCCTGGCCAGGCATCTGCCCTTGGTGGAGGGTGTTGAGCAGGGGCATCCCTCTGCGGAGTTCCCTTCTCCCACGCCTCCCCACCAAGCTGAGGAGGAGCCATGGGGCTGCCTGGCCATGGGCACCGCTCTGTTTGCCCGGACTTGCCTAGGCTGGTAGCTCGCCAGCTGCAGCGTCAGCCTGATTTTTTTCCCCTTGCTGACTGTGCACGTGTTTTTGCGGCACTGGGCAAGACCTGGGGATGGCCACGGGGAGCCTCTCCCGTCAGCTTGGGATCTGCAGGGACATTACGTGCCCAGCTTCCAAGTGGCATCCCTGCTTGCACCAATCCTGCCTGGATCTTGCTCGGATCCTTCATGCTCAAGGAGAAGGCAGAGCAGGGACGTGGGGAGACAGCGGCTGGGACTGTGCCCAGTGGGATGGGACTTGCAGAGAGCTGGGGAAACATGAAAGGGAGAGGTGGTGATGGAGGGATCTCCCTGGAGCGAGTGCATGGCCCTTATGTGGGTAAACATTGGTGTTGATGCTGCTGTAAAACAATTGTGTCACTTCGTGTAACGCGTGTAGTGAACGTAGAATTCGGATGGCCTGTGTCAAATCCCGAGGCTATTGTGAGTGTTACTTAAAACCACTGACTCCAGTAACATATTTTACGCTGCATAAAAAATAATACTTGGTCAGGATGCTGGTGTTGCTGAGGTCGTGCAACAGGCTCCTCTCCACTTCTGTAGATCCTGAGATAAGTCACTCAGGAAAGCTCCAAAAGCAGGTCATGTCCATATTAACCTGCTCGGGAAGGCCCAAGATGGAAATGGATGTTTGGGTTGCAGTGGCAGGCCAGCTCATGTGCTGTCCCACCTCCAGGAGCATGGGGCTAGGGAAGACCATGAGAAACAGAGCAGTTGGAGAGTGATGTGTCCTCCTGGTCTCACCATCTCAGGAGACCTTCCCGCACCCTGAGAAGCAAGATGGGCAGAGGACAGTAAGAAAATGTGGGATTTCTTTCCTACTATCTCTCATCTGTGAATAAAAACAAAGCATCAGAGGATGAGACCTCATTTTTTCTCCCTGGTGAGGACATGGTGACCAGAAACAAGCAGTTCAGCTCCCTGTCTCCAGCCACTGCTGTCTCTGCCTAATGAATTGGTTTGTTTTCAACAGAAGATGTGTTTTTGGGAAGTTTCCTATACATCAAGCACGCTTTGACGTCGTGCCTTTAACACTAGCATGGAGGAAATGGAAATGCTGTGTTTCTAGTGCAATTCTGGTTGAATTATGATTTCCATTAGGCACAAGTTGACAGCGATTAAAGCAGAAAGCAAAAATTCCCTCGCACCAGCACTGACCTCCCTATTAAAAAAAAAAAAATCTATGAAAACGTTAGGTAAGAGCAAGGGGCTGATGTTGTTAGCAGCTGTATGAGAAATTGTGCCGTGCCCCACTTTTCCTGGCTGCAGGCAGGCGGGAGCAAGGAGCTCGAGCAGCCAGGCTGGCTCTGGCCCCACGGGACTGGTGTGTCCTGGTGGGTGCTGGGGAAAGGCTGGGTTTGGCTGCCACGGGAGAAACACAGTGAAAAGGCACCGAGGCCCCAAGAAAACAAGAATCAAGGTGCAAAACACGGATTACCCCTGTTGCAAGTTGGATCTAATGCTGGGGAGGCAACTCCCTGAATTTGTGCGCAGCTGCATGTACCATCGCTGGGCCCTCAGCCTCGGGGTCCCAGGCGGCTCAGGAGAGGTGATGGTGATGCCCAGGTGATTCGGGCTCCTGTGTTGGCTTAACAAGGTCACAACGAGCTGGACTTCTTGCGTCCCAGTGGTGGTGGCAGTGCTTTCCTTAACCATGATGCTTTTTGCTCCACTCCTGCATCCATCGCCAGCGAGGGGCTGCTCCGATCCTGTCTTTGCACCAGATGGGCAGCAGTGTTCCTGGCACCTCCCGGACCCTTGCCTTCACTGCTGGGCTCACTTTCTGCAGCAATCCTGGCACCTTGTTGGTGTTGGGAAGC
>NW_009695706.1:0-1788 GCF_000703405.1 Apaloderma vittatum | reverse complement strand
AAAAAATAGGGGGAAGGAAAAAATAGGAGGGGAAAGGAAAAAAATAGGGGAAATGAAAAAATAAGGAGGGGGAAACGGAAAAGGGAAAGAAAAAATAAGGGAAATGAAAAAATAAGGAGGGGGAAATGGAAAAAGAATAGGAGGAGAATGAATAAAAATAGGGGAAATGAAAAGGTAAGGAGGGGAAACGGAAGAAAATAAGGGAATGAAAAAATAGGGGAATGAAATAAGATGACAAAAAAATAGGGGAGAATGAAAAAAATAAAGGGAATGAAAAAATAGGGGAAATGAAAAAATAAGGAGGGGGAAATGGAAAAGGGAAAGAAAAAATAAGGGAAATGAAAAAATAAGGAGGGGGAAATGGAAAAAGAATAGGAGGAGAATGAATAAAAATAGGGGAAATGAAAAGGTAAGGAGGGGAAACGGAAGAAAATAAGGGAATGAAAAAATAGGGGAATGAAATAAGATGACAAAAAAATAGGGGAGAATGAAAAAAATAGGGGAAATGAAAAAATAAGGAGGGGAAACGGAAAAAAGTAAGGGAATGAAAAAATAGGGGAAGTGAAATAAGAAGAAGACGAAAAAATAGAGGAGAATGAAAAAAATAGGGGAAATGAAAAAATAAGGAGGGGAAAAATCAGAAATAGGAGGGGAATGAATAAAAAATAGGGGAAATGAAAAAATAAGGAGGGGAAATGAAAGAAAATAGGAGGAGAATGAAAAAATAGGATGGGAAGTGAAAAAATAAGGGGGAAACAAAAAAATAGGAGGGGAAGTGGAAAAAATAGGGGAAACGAAAAAAATAGGGGAAAATGGTAAAAACATGAGGGGAAAATGGAAAAAAAAATGAAGGGAAATGGAAAAAATAAGGGGAAAATGGAAAAAAAATGAGGGGAAAATGGAAAAAAATGAGGGGAAAATGGAAAAAAATGAGGGGAAAACGGAAAAAAATGAGGGGAAAACGGAAAAAAATGAGGGGAAAACGGAAAAAAATGAGGGGAAAATGGAAAAAAATGAGGGGAAAACGGAAAAAAATGAGGGGAAAACGGAAAAAAATGAGGGGAAAACGGAAAAAAATGAGGGGAAAATGGAAAAAAATGAGGGGAAAACGGAAAAAAATGAGGGGAAAACGGAAAAAATGAGGGGGAAATGGAAAACAAAATGAGGAGGGGAAAATGGAGAAAATAAAGAATTAGGAGGGAAAAATAGAAGAAACAAACAATTAGAAGGGGAAGTGGAGAAAAAAAATGAGGAGGGAGAAGTGGAGGAAATAAAAAATGAGGAGAAGGAAGTGGGGAAAATAAGAAATTAGAGGGAAAATAGGGAAAAAATTAGGGAAATGTGCAAAAAGTAACAGTTTTGAAGGGGGAAATGAAGAAAATAAAAAGAATTGGGAGGAAAATGTGCAAAAAGTGAAAAATTTGAAGGGAGACTGGGGGAAGTAACAAATAAGGAGGAGAGAAGCGAGAAAAAATGAGAAAGGGAAAAATATTTGGAGGACAAGAGGCGAAGGATAAAAAATGAGAAGGGCAAAAAAAATGAGAAGGGCAAAAATGACAGAAAGAAAGAACGAGAAAAGAAAAAATTCCAAACGTAAAGCTATGATAAGAAGAAAAAGTGATTTAAAAAAAAAAAAAAAAAGTCCTTAGAGAAGACAAACATAATTAAAGAAAAAAAAGACAAGAGGCGACAAGGCAGGAAGGAAGGGACCCGGCGCGCCCCTGCCCCCCGCCCCGGGGACAGAAGCCCCTTTGTGGGTGGGGGCCGAGGAGGAGGAGGAGGAAGAGG
>NW_009695705.1:0-471 GCF_000703405.1 Apaloderma vittatum | reverse complement strand
TGTGTCCCCAAGGGGTGGCACAGGAGCCCCGCAGTGAGCACAGGGTTAAGGACAGGGTGATCTGGACGAGGTGACCTTGCTTTGGCCGAGAGCACAGGTTGGTGCGAGCCAGCGGCTTTTCTTTCCTGCCTCCAACCCCCACTTGCAGTTCACATCCAGACCTCCCGGGCTCTCATGGTGATTTCTCTCCTCCTGGGCTTCTTCGGCATCATCGTGAGCGTGGTGGGCATGAAGTGCACCAAAGTCGGTGAAGAGGATCCCGATACCAAGAGCCGCATCGCTGTTGCTGGAGGTGTCCTCTTTGTCCTCTCCGGTAAGACAGCTCCAGCCTTCCCACCCCTCTGACGCAGGAGAAGACCTCAACCACCCTTTAAAAAAGCTGTTTGATGGGGAAGGGGAGAGGTTTGGTGATGGGCTGAGTCTTGCTGATGTTCAGCGTTTGATGTCTAGTGGGAGATATCCCAGCTTCTG
>NW_009695704.1:339-592 GCF_000703405.1 Apaloderma vittatum | reverse complement strand
CGGCGTTTTGGAGGGAGTTTGCATGTGGTCAGTGCTGTGTTGCTAAGCCAGCCCCCAGCTCACATTACACACTACTGTATTTATAACCTCTCGGAGCCGTTTCCCCCTTCGAGCAGTTCTCTGGGACCACCTTCTATTGGCTTCAACCTCTTCCACTTCTTGACATCTGAGCAGCTCTGAGAAAGGCTCATCTAGGTCCGAGTGTTTATGCAGCGGAGACTGGCCACTAGGGCTAAAGACCTGGATTATCTGA
>NW_009695704.1:0-286 GCF_000703405.1 Apaloderma vittatum | reverse complement strand
AAAAAAAAAATATCCCAGCCCCGATCTGTTTACAGTGAAAGTTGACAAAGGGTGGTGAAGTTGGATCTTTCCTAAACTCTCCTGCCTGGAACCTGAGACTTGCATGCCATGGATCACACACTGTTTGGCTGCCTGCGCAGCCCCCATGCCACCGCGCAGAGCTTGCACCCTTTCTCCCAGTCTTCTCTTGCCCTGCATGGAAGATCTGACCACATGTCCTACCCCGATCTGTCTTCTTCTTCTTCCTCTTGCATAATAGCGGGATACCCCAATGAGGAGGGCATGT
>NW_009695703.1:1733-2001 GCF_000703405.1 Apaloderma vittatum | reverse complement strand
ACCGGCTCAGGTTGGGGACGGGTGCAGCTCGCCCTTGGAAGGGGCGTCTCCCCGACCCACTCACCGTAGAAGAGGTAGTTGCCTGGGTGGAGCTCGGTGAGCTGGGCCATCTCCTGCACCGGGTGGCTGCAGGATGGCGTGGAGCCGATGGTGACCTGGGGACATGACACCCCTGCCTGCCGCAGCCTGTTGGCACATGGCGACTCTCCGAGTGACCATGGTTGGGGAGGGGGATGTCACCCCCGAGAACCACGGGAGTGGGAGCAGA
>NW_009695703.1:408-1706 GCF_000703405.1 Apaloderma vittatum | reverse complement strand
GACCGGAGATGGGATCCATCACCTCTGGTCACCACGGGAGCAGGGTGGGACATGGGTCCTTGACACCCTGGCACCATGGGGACAGGAGCAGAGGTGGGCCCGTCACCCTCGGGTGCCGCAGAAGCAGCACCAGAGGTGGGTCCATCACCCCTGTGCACCATGAGGAGCAGGAGATCCATCACCCCTGGGTGACACAGGAGGTGGTGACACCCCAGGGAGTCCCAGATGTGCCCCACCAAAACATTTAAAGGGGCCATCCAGATGTGGAAGAGCCACCCCCCCACACAGTGTGCCAAGAAGACCCCAAGATGTACTGGTGAGGCAGCCAGATGTTCCTGGATGCCATCCAGATGTGCCAGAGAGCCCTGTAGATGCAGTAGAGATCCCCTCCCAAACACTCAGGGCAGGTCACATGCCCCCAGATATGCCAGAGGACCCCACTAAATGTGCCTGGGACCCTCCCAGATGTGCCCTGGACATCCCCAGATGTGTCCAGGAATCCCCAGGTGTGCTAGAGAACCACCCATGTGAAACAGAGATCCCCTCCAGATGTGCCCGGAAGCCCACAGGTGTGCTGCAGCATCTCCCAGATGTGCTGGGGAGACCTGCCCAATGGTCTTGGGAGCCTCCAGATGTTTTCGGGAGCCCCCAGATGCACGAGACACCCTTCCAGATGTGCTGGAGACATGCCCAAGATGTGCCAGGCTGCCACCCCATGTGCCCAGGAACCCCCAGATGTGCCAGCAATCAATCCAGATGTGACTGAGACCCCTCCAAGACCTTCCAGAGCACCCCCCAGATGGGTTTTTTGCCCAACCCCCTCCCCACCCCGCTCCCAAATATGCCAGAGCCCCCTGAGATGAGCCAGGGCACCTCCAGATGTGCACAGCACCTCCAGATGTGCTCAAGCACTCCCCTAAGTATGCCACAGCACGCCCAGCTATGCTCAGGACCTCTCCCAGATGTTACTGCGCACACCCAGATGTTTCAGAGCACCCCCTAGACGTGCTTGGGACCAGCCCCCTGCTGCCAGATGTGCCTGGGAGTCCCTAGTTGTGCCAGAACACCCCCAGGGATGTGCCAGGACACCCCCTTCCAGATGTTCCAGGGCACCTCCAGGCGTAGCCCAAAATCTTCCCAGATGTGAGGGGGAAGCAGAGCAGCCCTCCAGCTTTGGGGGTGGCTGCAGGTTTCCCCACGTGCCTCAGTTTCCCCTGTGCAAAACGATGCCACAATCGAGGGGAGCCCAGAGTCACCTCAGGACGGGTCCATGTGTGGGGGGACAGGGGGCCCAGGGG
>NW_009695703.1:0-235 GCF_000703405.1 Apaloderma vittatum | reverse complement strand
GACCTGAGCTGCCAACATCCTCCTCCAGCTCCCCGGGGGAGCTTTGTAGGTCCCGGTTTTATGGGGCCGCTTTGCATTTACAACCGGCCGGGGTTTTATGGCATCGGAAGGGGGGACACGTCCACCCCGTGGTGGCCACGTTGCACCCACCCCTCCGAAGAAAATAATAAAATAAATCCCCTTAACTCTGCCCACCGCTGGGTTTGGGGACACTCACGTGGTGACGAAGTCGAGG
>NW_009695702.1:0-4086 GCF_000703405.1 Apaloderma vittatum | reverse complement strand
CACCTTGAGTATTGTGTTCAGTTTGGGGCATGTCAGTCTAGGAGAGGTATCGAGGTGTTGGAGCAGAGGAGGGCAACAAAGCTGGTGAAGGGCCTGGAGAATAGATCTTATGAGGAGAGATTGAGGGAGCTGGGTCTGTTCAGTTTGACGAAGAGGAGGCTGAGGGGGGATCTCATCATGCTCTACAATTACTTGACAGGACATTTTAGAGAGGTTGGTGCTGGTCTCTTCTCACACGTAATTAGGGACAGAACCAGGGGGAATGGTTGCAAGTTGCAACAGGGCAAGTTTAGGCTGGACATTAGGAAGAAATTCTTCACAGAAAAAGTGGTAAGACACTGGAACAGACTGCCTAGGGAGGTGGCTGAGTCACCATCCCTGGATGTGTTTAAGTGTCGTTTAGATGGGGTGTTGGGTGATATGGTTTAGGGGTGACCTTGTAGTGCAGCTTCAATGGTTGGACTTGATGATCCCAAGGGTCTTTTCCAACTTGAATTGTTCTATGATTCTATGATTCTATGATTCTATGATTTCAATAATGCCTTTCTTATTTGCATCTTAGTAAATGAACTAGGGTTAGTCAGTCTTAGACTTAAAATGATATTTTGAGATGAATGTATTTTAGAAGAAAATCTACTAGATGTAAATAAAAAAACCCAGATATTAGGAGAACAAATTCTGCAGTTATTCAGAGTTGTTTACTTTTCCCCTAAACTATCTCAAAAATTACACAGAATGCATTTTTATTTCTATAGAGATGTACACACACTCATTATCTATATATATATTAAGTTCTGGCAGATTTCAGCCTTATAACACATGCCCAGTAATTTGACTGTAGCTATATAACGTATTTACCACCACTTTTTTCTTAAGACAGTTAGAATTGTCTTTTCATTGTGATTTTACAATTTTTTTTTATTTATTTAAATTTATAACTGTTAGTCTACTAGTATTTTATTTTTTCAAACCAATTTAAAAATGTCTCTTTTCATTTCCAAAATGCTAAGCATACTGGATGGGATAGATGTATTGATCTTTTGGCAGCTACGGCGGGTTTTAAAGTTGAAGAGCCACTTGATTTTTCACCGGAGTGTCAAACTTCCTTTTTAATTTTTGATTGTTTAGAGCTGACAACTGCAGGATCTTGATTCTAAACTGATTTCACCTTTCCAACATACATGACAGTGTCATCTGTTTCATTCCACTCATCTGATGTGATGTCTCATGAAACTGCAAAATTAATGCTTTGGTAAAGAACTAGGATGAACTTACGCTAATACCTGTCTGTCATCACAGTAACCCTTAACAGAAAACCGTGAAACAGAAACATGTGAAAGATAATTTCAGTCAAACTGTGCACATAAATGGCAGAAGAAAGAATTCATGATCAGAATAGTTTTGAATGAAACAATAAGAAATTAAAAAATATCTTCTATCCTTGTGTACAAATGACTTGCTTGTTTTTGAAATGCTGGTTATTTTTTATGATATGTAACTATGCAGATGCTTTATTTCTTTGTGTTTGTATATCTCATTCATGCTAAACTTCAAGCTAAGTATAATCATTTTAGAATGATTTCCTACTTCAGCCAAGTACTGAAAGCAAAGATTCCATTAGGGAACACATATTCTTGGTGACTTCAAATACAGATGGATAAAAATCATACCAATAAGAGTTAGCAAATGTGACTTCAGTAAAATTTCATTAAAATAAATCTCATTCAATATTATGCTTTCTGGATTCAGATATAATGATATTGATATGGAACATTCTGAAAATGAGACATGATTGTTCAATATATCTCTAGGTGAGGGAAGTAATGTTCAAAGTGATGATGAAAACTGGTGTGATAAGAGTATGTTCTAATAAAGAAGAACCTGCAGAGTAGTTCTTATTTTATTAGAAGACCTTTTCTGGAAAATTTTCTTTTTGCCATTTTTAGTAAACACATCAGTAAACTAAATATGAAGGAGAGAGTTTTCATAAGATCTCAGTAAAGTAATCACTGCAAATAGGATTGCAGTGAAGAAATATTGCAGTGTTTTGTCAAGGGATTATTATGTCAATGGCAGTAATGCTATTGAGCCTATGGCAGCTTTAAGCCACAGGAGAGCTTGACCTATGTGACAGCCTGCCATTTAGAAGTACTGCTCAGATGTTATCCTTCGGGAAGGTTTCATTTGGCTCTAGTGGTTTAAGGCAATGTTGAGAAATACAGGTTACAAATTGATCAATCCCCAGCTGTGTTATATGCATTCTGTCTGAGCCTATTACAGCTCTTCCATTTATGTTTAATAAAGCTGTGTTAGCTGTTGTTCTGCTGAAGTCATTAAATATTCTCATCATTGTGCAGTCATATTACTAATTGAGAAAAATACCGTTAAACGTATTTTCATTTCAGCACATCACAGTAACAATTACAGTGGAGGTAGGGTTCATGCCTCTGGCACACACTCACAATTTCTCCGATTCCCAAGCTTGCTGTCATTTGATACATTCAAATCTGTATCATCATGATCTTAGGCATTACCCGTAGGAACAAAAATTATGAGCAAACATTAGACACTCCCTTGTATCAACAGGAATCTTGACAACGAGAAGGCCGTAATTTGAAAATTTCATAAAACATATTTAAAGCACCACTAACAACACTCAGCTGTTAATCTATTCAAAATACAAATACTGTTCAGTGACAAGAACTATCTAAAGGAACTGTTTTTATGAAGGCTTTTATCAGGATATTGCTAAATTTCCATCTTCTAATTGGTCTCCTGTTTTGGGCAGGGACAGCTGGATAAGATTTTGGTGTCAGTGTTCTTCCCTCTTGAATTCTTGAGCTACTAATTCCCCTCATTTCATCAGCCACCCTTTTGTTTGTGATTTTAATTTTCAATAAGAAAAGTAAAAAATAATTTCAACCTTTAGTGACAACTTTCTCAATAAAACTGATCCAAAGTCACACAACTGCTTTGAATGAAACTAGCCATTGAACCACAGACATCCCTAACCCTAATTCTAACTCTCTGCAGAGTTCCCATACTCTGGAACATCTGACATCACAAAACTCTGCAGAAACTATTATCAGGACAAACTTAAATAATGCTTGTTTCCTGAGACCTGTTAGATGACCATCGTTAAATATATGTGTTAATGCAGTTATGGTACTGTAATATTCCAGCTTGAAACAACAGATGTTGTTTCACTGCAATTTATATTTCAGTATAATAAAAACTGCTGCTTGTTTTTTTCTTAGTATGCATGGCTGTAACAAATAACATTTCTGTTGGAGCAAACCGTGTTGTGAGGGCAAGAGAGGAATACAAGGAATAGACCTTCTGGCTTGATTGCTGTGTTGCTCAGGAGATTTACAAACAACAGTGTATTCAAAAGTGTTTAGCCATATTAATTTGTTCTTTCATTTGTGCAGAGAGCCCTAACTTATTTTGTAGATTTGTAGATCTCAGTGAAGAAGAAGATGTTTGAGAAGACAGGCATAGATTATTCCTTGAGGTCGGTATTTTAACATCTGTTACTTGGTAACTGCAGCTGAAAGCTCTAGCATGACAAGGGAACACAACGCTTTACTCATTTAATTTACATTTTAAATTAATTCAGGACCGTTAGAAGGAGTTTAAACTTCACAATTAAAAGGGAGTTAAAATTTTTTGTATAGAAGTGTGTATGACATCATGTTGTGATGTCCAGTCAGGTAAATTACTGAATCTTTGTTTTGTGTAGGACCGGTTACACTACTATACATGAAAAAGGGTTTTGAGATAAACAGGTGAATTTAGAAATTTCTCATAATATTTTGTTAAAATTTAAATATTTTCAGGAATGTCAGAAGAAGCATAAGGATGCTGATGGAGGCTGCACTGTCCCTTCCAGGTCTGCTTTGTCTGTGGTGAGAGCGGGGCTGCCATCACCTGCTGCATGTTGAGATGTGACTGCATTTTCCATGTCCCCTGTGCCATGAAGAGAGGATGTGTCACCCAGTTCTTTGGGATCTACACGTAACGGCAGCTGGCTCTCCTGAGGGGAGGATCCTCACTGTAATAAAAGGCATATAGAATTTGTTAATC
>NW_009695701.1:353-1392 GCF_000703405.1 Apaloderma vittatum | reverse complement strand
TTTTATTTATTTAAAGCTCCAAGCCTCCAAGCTGGGAGCAGAAGGGTCGTGGATCTATTTTCGCCTCAAATCCCAGGTACCGACATCACTTCTCTTGCACCCCTGCCTCTCCCCACCACCAGCCTTCCTCTGGCCACGAAACACTTCATTGTTTTTCAAGGCGATTTTTCACGCATGGTGCTTCCAGATGGGCTGGAGACACCCCCTGGGCATGGGGTTTCTTGCAGAAATCCTCATTTGAGCTGGGGCTCCCCTAAAAATCTCTTTGCAATGCTGACCTCTGCAGGCAAACACTGCACAAACCCAGGTGGCTCTAGGCAGCGATAACCTAAATAATGTATAAAACAGGTGGTTTATGCGTTGTTGCCGGCTGTGGGTAGCAATTGCTTTTTAATAATGCATAAAAACGGGGCATTTCTCTGTCGGCTAGCAAAGGGGAGAGGATTTCGGTGAGGGGAAACCGTAGAATCGTGCTGGAAATCATCGAAACGCTGGGAAATCCTCGTTCGCTTGGAAAGGGCTGACCCGAGAACTCCTGCAGAGATTTTTTTATAACCGATTCCCTGGCTGGCCAAAGCGCTTTGAAATCAGGGGTCGAAGAATATGACAGAAAAAGCAGGAATTTCACCCCGTAATACTCTCAGTGCCATAAACTGGGAGGCGAAGGCGCTGCCTGGGTTTTCCTTGGGGCGTGGGGAGGAGATCCAGAGATTCCTCACAGCTCACCCCCTTTTAACCTGCAGCTTTTCCTCTGAGATACCCCCCCAATTAACCTCTAATTAACAGCACCTGGAGGGTCTCCAGCCCTGAGGTAGGAGCAGGGTTATGTACGCTGGGTCTCGGGGTGGGGGGGGTCTGCCCCAAGTCCCCGGAGCTCTCTCTGCCATGGTGACCCCTCGGCTGCCCCAGTCCTGGAGCCCCCCTTGACCACAACCTCCTCTCAGCCCTGGAGCAGTGAAATAAAAAACAAGAGCTAGAAGGTTTGGCTGGGGAGGACTTTAATGGGAGGGTCCCCGAGGCATTCTCAGGTGGCTGAGGA
>NW_009695701.1:0-286 GCF_000703405.1 Apaloderma vittatum | reverse complement strand
CCGGCAGGACGTCAGAGGGACCCGGAGCCTTGTGGGGCTTGGGCAGGAGTTCGATGGGTGCTCCTGGGGTGTTGCAGACACGCCCGTCCTAGAGCTTGAGTGCCGTGACACGGGGGATGTGGAAGGGACAGGTCTCCTCTGACCCTGTAGAGCTGCAGAAGGAGAAAATATTGGGGGAGGTCAAGGGGGAGCCCACATCTCCCTGCTCTTTGCATCCTCCCACCCCGTGCCCACCGCTTACATGAGCCGGTTGCGGATGGGGCGGAAGTGTTTGGTGAGCCTGACG
>NW_009695700.1:3677-6879 GCF_000703405.1 Apaloderma vittatum | reverse complement strand
CGTGCCCTTTCTCTAGTTCCTGTCCTGGCAAGCGGGACTCACGCCAACGCGCAAGCGTTTGGGTCAGAGGTTTGGTTCAAACAGATCAGTCAGGGCCGTGTCCCTCACACATGGGCATCCTCACGGACACACACCTCCACCACAGTGCTGGGTGTGGGTACCAGAGCTGCACTACCCCTACTTTTTGTCTCTATGGGGTTGAAATTTTCACTGCACGCCTCTGAGAGGAGTCAGGCTCCTTCTTCCCTGTATGCCCCTTAGGCAGCTGGGGGGCAGCAGTTAGATCCCCCTTGGCCTCCTCATCTTAGAGTCATAGAACAGTTCTGGTTGGACGAGACCTTCTAAGTCATCTAGTCCCAATCTTGAACAAGCCTTTCCTCATACCACCTGCATTTGCACTTAGCGGGCCCTGAAGCTGTGCTTGACAAGCTGGTAGCCAGGCACTGGCCTTCCGGTCACCCACTGGTGGTGGCTGTCATCTTGCCGGGGGCAGCCTCACTCTTTTTCCGAGAAAAAGTGGCCAGCCAGAAGCAGATGCCATATCCCACCACCCGGCGCTGAGCCACCGCTCTCCTTGCGGCTGTGCTGCTGGGCGAGGAGGCACCGATGTCCCCCCGCGGCTGCAGGTGTTTAAAGGTCAGTGCTTTCCTTCCCAAGCTTTGCCTTCCTTGCAGTAACTGGGGCTGGCACACACACGGGTTGCTGCAGCCAGCAGTGAAGGCTGCGACTTGGCATCAGCGAGTTGAATTCCCCGTGTTATCAGCTGTTTGTGGTGACTGGAAAGCGCGTCAGCGCGCAGAGGTGGAGAGGGGCGGTATTTTTTTGCAGCTGATCTCTGGCGGCATGGAGGATGCCTCTTGAGTCATGGGAGAAGAAACACCAGAAGAAGAGCTCTTGCTGCTACCAGCTCCTAAACTGTCAGGCTAAAGCCAGCACAGGCCAGGCTCTGTGTGCTGCAGGTACAGTATGAAACCTCTCACGGGGGCCATTTCACCCCAGTGTCCCTGCTGCAGTCTTGGCAGGTACCAGGTGAGTACCTGGAGGTGCACTGCCACAAAAACTCATCCTCTTGAGGCTTTAAACCTTTAACTCCTTTGGTTTCAACATTCTGCGTTTCCATGCCACCAGCTGTCTGTCACAAGTCACATGGATTTTAGCCAGGAAACTGAGGCACAGGAAGAGAACTGGAGGGAAATGCCAGCCAAATAAACACATGTGGCTAAGGCAGGTGTGTTTGAGTCAGCTGGTGGCATTCAACCTAGACTGCTAATGTTGCTGCCTCGGTAATCCTGTAGCTGTAGCAATCACTCAGAAAACTCACAGAGGAGGGGAAGTCCCAGAAGGGTGCAGAAAGGAGGTGACCTCCCAAAGTCTGTGTGCAGTACCTGAGCCTTTTGGTGACACGTACACAAGATGCACAATGGCAAGAAGTCCCAGTGTCCTGCGAGCAGTCTCTGATGGTCCCAGTGCTGTGATCCATGGGCCCTACGGCTGTGTGAGCCCTGCTGCAATTGCAAGGTGCTGGGAGCACCCTGGGGAGCACTAGTCCAGCCAGGGGAGCTGCTGCCACAGACCTGGGAAGGGATGGATGGTGCTTGCTTCCCTAGGAATGAAAATTTCTTGCAAGAGGAGTGACCCTGCTCCTTAGCCCCCATGTTCAGGCAGACAAAAGGCACCTCCCTGCTCCCCCACCCCTGCAGCCTTCCCTGTCGGAGGAGGAGTGACAAAACCTTCAGCTGGGGAAAGCGTTTTATCAGCATGGGGAAACAAGGGGGACTTGCTGAGCAGAGGGGACAACTGTGTCCCCTCTCCTACCACCCAGCTGTGACTGCTTTGGTCCCGGCTCCAAAGCGCCAGGAGAAGCCTCTCTGCCCCAGTCTGGCGCGGCCGCAGCTGGCGATGGATCACAGAGGCAACTTCGAGGGACAGCTTTTGAAAAGCCGCCTGGAGGAAGGAGCTGCCTTGCTGCTGCACCCTTTGCTCCCAGCCCATGCAGCCGTCTCCCTGCCAGCCCCCGGATCAGCGGGTTGGCCAGACCATGGCAGCTGCCATGAGCTTTGCAGCAGGTCCTGCTGGTCCTCCGAGGGCAGCTGCTGCCAGTGGCACGCTGGGTCAGTGACGGTGAACATCAAGAGGAAGGCTGGCGTTTCCAGCGATCTTATTATGCTGGGAAAACAAAGTGGTTTGGTTTCTTTTCTCCACATATCTCTACCTTCATGGCTGGTTCAGGCCTTTTCATGCAGACCACGAAGGCTCAATGCAGGCCTGTAATGGCTCATTTCCTTTGGGCACTCGGTCTTGTGCTCTCAGGTATTTCCAAGAAGGGTATTTTAATTTTTTTTCCTTTTTTTTCTTTCGCATTCTTGCATTAACCATTTTCTGCAGCTCCTGGAATACAGATGAGGCACCGAGCCTTCACTAACCACAGCCTGGCTGTTTGCTGGGGTCCATCTTGCTGAAACCAAGGATCACCACCCTGGATTTCCAAGTCACCAAACTGAGGCCAAACCCGAAGCAAAGGTCTGGTACTTCTATTGCAACCATTCCTCTCTGCCATTTCTGAGACTGGGGTGACGTCCCTCGCTCTGGCTCCCCCTGCTCCTGCCCAGCCAGCCTTGGGCCCTGCCGTTCAACAGCCCTAAAGGCAGCTCTGCTCCCTCATTTTGGTTGAAATTTATATTTTTTTCCAGCTGCGCTTGGGATTATCCCTTGTTCTTAGTACATGGTCTCCCAACTGAGGTGCAGTCCTCATTGCTGGATAGTTCCCTTTTGCACAAACATCAGTTTATGCCTCCTTGCAGTTTCTGTGTGTCTAAGCCACTATTTCCGGAAAGCTGCTAAAATAGCCCAGGATGAAGTCATCTTTGTTTTTCCAGGACCAAAAAAAGCCCCAGACCTCACCTTCATTTGGGTGTTGACCTCCACACTGGCCACAGGGGTTTGCCATGGAGCGGCTCTGCTCAGACGTTGGCCTCGCCAAGGTCACCGGCCATCCCCATCCACCCACCACCTTCCTAGCTCTTCGGCAGGGTTTGTCCCCTCACTCCTTCCCAGTGCTTTTCTTCTCACTGCTGTGTTACTCTGCCTGCCCATCGCTCTGGAGACTTGCTACTGGGTTGGGGATATCGGAGTGGCTGGATGCCCCCATCCTCTGCAGCCCCGGGAGCTCACCTCGGGCAGGACATCAGCATGGAGCGCCCCC